>NW_027664711.1:0-2500 GCF_963921795.1 Nannobrachium achirus
CGCTGCGACGAAGCCTGAATCGAAAGCTTTCCTCCTGGCCCGACGTGTAGTTCATACGACTATTACTTCTAGCACAACGCCGAGGCTTGGCATGATAGAGAACTACATTTCCCACACGCAGCGCTTAGTATGTGCTACCGTAAACCTCCTCCGTGAAGACGTAAAGCTCTGCTAGGTAGATTCATAGAGTTATAATATGCCGCTTACTGACACGCGCAACCTATATATTAATTTATTCCTCCTGACATGAGACATTACTGTTAATAGAGGCAACGTTTTCACACGGGGCCATACTTGTGCCTAGAACATGGCTAGCAAGCTGTTTTACCAGCTAACAGCTATCCTTACAGAAGTTAGAAGCTAGCCGGCTAACAACAAGCAAAGCTAGCCCTTGGCTGACTGAAGAAAGGAACGCTGCTCAACAGTAGCAGATACGGCTAGCTCCGTCGACGACACACCACTGTTCCCGATAAGCACAACCAACTGAGTTTACCTTTATAGCGAACGGTCGCAAGCAAGCCAAGCACAATGAAGTTATTTTAGCATTAGCCAGTAGCCACAACTACTTCCATCTTGATCTGTAGTATGCAAAAATCGCTGGAATGGGCAACATTACCTTGATGAAACAGTAGTTAGAAGTAGACCTCAGCCGTGTTTACTACAAACAACAAACCCAACAGTTATGCCATAAGCCTTGCCTTGATCACAGCAGCTAAAAATGCGCTTTAGCAATAGTGAGCAGCCGAAACAAGAAGAGCAATGGCCTACAAAGGCACAATTAAGTTAGCTAAGCAACAACAACAACAGCACAAACACACTAAATTAGCCTAGCCACGACAACAACTGCCGCAAGGATCAGCAGCACTGCACTGCAGAAATCAGCTGGGAATTAGCAACATTAGCGGAGACCCACACACTTGTTGAAGCAGTACTAGAACACAGCAGTGTCTACCCAAATCCACAATCCCAAAGTTTTTCCCATACAACCTTGCCTTGAATCCCTTGATCCTAGCGTAGACAGCGGCTAAAGACGCGAAAGACATGATCCAAGCAGAAGTCAGCAGCACAAACAACCAGTAGCCCCTCGAGACAGCCATGCGTAGCAGCAGCAGTAGCTTGCGCAACAATACCTTACCTACAGGCAGGTCTACCTATATATTGTATAGGGGGCGGGACGCGCAGGTCCCGACCACGTGAGCGCACGCAACCTCCAGAACACTCCCCCGAACTCGCTTCGTCATTACACTCCTTCGCATCATTTGCACTGGATAAGTGGAAGGGAGGTTTTGGGTTGCTGTAAGGGGTTTATGTGTTTGTTTCTGTATTATGAGTCAGATGAGTAAAAAAAAAAGAAAAAAAAAATGTGTATGTATATGTATATTGTTTAGTATCATGAGATTTGGTTGTATGTTTCAAGGATGGAAAGTGATGATACTGAAAGATGACAAGAATTTGTATGTTTGAAGTATTATAATAAAAAAAAATATATAAAAAAAAAAAAATCTGTTCTTATCAGTTTAATATCTGATACGTCCCCTATACGGGGACTACATATTAAACGGATTTTTGGACTCGGGAGTTGAAACAGGGGCTTGCTCCGTTCACTCCACGCATCGACCCGGCATTGCAGTGCCGCTGGGAACGGTGCGCCTCCTTCTGCTTTGTCGAAAGAAACTCGCATACACAAGGGCACCTTATCGTTCTGAACGGCGTGCCCGGTGGTTTACGCCCCGCCCCCTAGGCCGTGCCCCCCATTTGTGTTAACCAACGCCCCCAAAGTGGTTGGGGGTTGGGGCGACGGGAGGAGTAGACTAATTCCGGGGTACAGGTGAAAAATCTTCAAAGTGTGGGCTGCTGAAAAAAAAAAAAAACCTGCATGTGCCGTTTTGCCCGGCTCTCCGCGGGGCCCCGGGGAGCCTTGTCACCCAGCCGGGGTGCCCGCCCACAACCCAGTCAAACTCACAACCTGGCTCTCCAGCCGAACCCAGGTACCCACTATTAGGCCACCCTCCCGGAACCTTTACCAATAGCTGCGGGCGCACCGAGGCCGGGGACCTGGTGGTACGAATCCAGCTTTTTGGCAAAGCATTGTGGCCGTTTTGGGGAGCTCCCCACGCCAAAATGGGGCAACCTAAGGGGACTCCAGTCGGCCAGTTGGAGCCAAAGTAAAGTCTAGGTCTGTGTCCTGCTGCCCAACGGGGCTTTCTTCGCTGTGGGCGCCCCCTGGTGCTTCTCTAAGTTGTCCAATATTTCACATTGACAACAGTCTGCCACAAGGAAAAAAAGAAGGACAATAAAAGCTTACAGCACCTGGTATTCCCAGGCGGTCTCCCATCCAAGTACTAACCAGGCCCGACCCTGCTTAGCTTCCGAGATCGGACGAGATCGGGCGTGTTCAGGGTGGTATGGCCGTAAGCGACAGTGAACCGCAGCCGGTAGGCCTTAATGGGCCAGCAGAGGCCCTTGCTATCGTGTGTGCTTCTGTCACGGCCACTCATAA
>NW_027664711.1:7500-20000 GCF_963921795.1 Nannobrachium achirus
AGCTTCCGAGATCGGACGAGATCGGGCGTGTTCAGGGTGGTATGGCCGTAAGCAAGTAAGGCAGCAGCCGCTAGGCCTCATATGCCAGTGTCACGCTAACGCGGAGGGGACTGGCGGGTGTCAGACCGGATGAGAAAAGCATCAGCAGAGGCTGCGGTCATTCAGGCGGTCAGTTAAGGGGTTATCGCTTCTCGGCCTTTTGGCTAAGATCAAGTGTAGTATCTGTTCTTATCAGTTTAATATCTGATACGTCCCCTATACGGGGACTACATATTAAACGGATTTTTGGACTCGGGAGTTGAAACAGGGGCTTGCTCCGTTCACTCCACGCATCGACCCGGCATTGCAGTGCCGCTGGGAACGGTGCGCCTCCTTCTGCTTTGTCGAAAAAAACTCGCATACACAAGGGCACCTTATCGTTCTGAACGGCGTGCCCGGTGGTTTACGCCCCGCCCCCTAGGCCGTGCCCCCCATTTGTGTTAACCAACGCCCCCAAAGTTGTTGGGGGTTGGGGCGACGGGAGGAGTAGACTAATTCCGGGGTACAGGTGAAAAATCTTCAAAGTGTGGGCTGCTGAAAAAAAAAAAAACCTGCATGTGCCGTTTTTGCCCGGCTCTCCGCGGGGCCCCGGGGAGCCTTGTCACCCAGCCGGGGTGCCCGCCCACAACCCAGTCAAACTCACAACCCGGCTCTCCAGCCGAACCCGGGTACCCACTATTAAGCCACCCTCCCGGAACCTTTACCAATAGCTGCGGGCGCACCGAGGCCGGGGACCTGGTGGTACGAATCCAGCTTTTTGGCAAAGCATTGTGGCCGTTTTGGGGAGCTCCCCACGCCAAAATGGGGCAACCTAAGGGGACTCCAGTCGGCCAGTTGGAGCCAAAGTAAAGTCTAGGTCTGTGTCCTGCTGCCCAACGGGGCTTTCTTCGCTGTGGGCGCCCCCTGGTGCTTCTCTAAGTTGTCCAATATTTCACATTGACAACAGTCTGCCACAAGGAAAAAAAGAAGGACAAAAAAAGCTTACAGCACCTGGTATTCCCAGGCGGTCTCCCATCCAAGTACTAACCAGGCCCGACCCTGCTTAGCTTCCGAGATCGGACGAGATCGGGCGTGTTCAGGGTGGTATGGCCGTAAGCGACAGTGAACTGCAGCCGGTAGGCCTTAAGGGGCCAGCAGAGGCCCTTGCTATCGTGTGTGCTTCTGTCACGGCCACTCATAAACACCGATTGCTCCTTCAGTCTGGTAAAATGAAAAAGCTTACAGCACCTGGTATTCCCAGGCGGTCTCCCATCCAAGTACTAACCAGGCCCGACCCTGCTTAGCTTCCGAGATCGGACGAGATCGGGCGTGTTCAGGGTGGTATGGCCGTAAGCGACAGTGAACCGCAGCCGGTAGGCCTTAATGGGCCAGCAGAGGCCCTTGCTATCGTGTGTGCTTCTGTCACGGCCACTCATAAACACCGATTGCTCCTTCAGTCTGGTAAAATGAAAAAGCTTACAGCACCTGGTATTCCCAGGCGGTCTCCCATCCAAGTACTAACCAGACCCGACCCTGCTTAGCTTCCGAGATCGGACGAGATTGGGCGTGTTCAGGGTGGTATGGCCATGAGCGACAGTCAACCGCAGCCGGTAGGCCTTAATGGGCCAGCAGAGGCCCTTGCTATCGTGTGTGCTTCTGTCACGGCCACTCATAAACGACGATTGCTCCTTCAGTCTGGCAAAATGAAAAAGCTTACAGCACCTGGTATTCCCAGGCGGTCTCCCATCCAAGTACTAACCAGGCCCGACCCTGCTTAGCTTCCGAGATCGGACGAGATCGGGCGTGTTCAGGGTGGTATGGCCGTAAGCAAGTAAGGCAGCAGCCGCTAGGCCTCATATGCCAGTGTCACGCTAACGCGTAGGGGACTGGCGGGTTTCAGACCGGATGAGAAAAGCATCAGCAGAGGCTGCGGTCATTCAGGCGGTCAGTTAAGGGGTTATCGCTTCTCGGCCTTTTGGCTAAGATCAAGTACTATCTGAGTCAAGCGGTGTATGAGGCACAGATATTTTTAAGCGTTTTGAAAGAGCTGGACGTTTTGTCCGTCGTGGAGGCCTAAAAAGTCCGAGAGAATGGCTTCCACAACGGCATCAACAACTCCGAAAGCTGGTCTGAGGAACACGATACGCTTTCGATGGATCAAGAAGGACGCCCCCATCTTGCAGAGGGAGGGGTTTGGAAGGATGATATTGCTGGGTCAACTTCGTCTCAAAGTGGAGCATGTATATTGTCTGCAGTCGAACATGCAAGAAAGGAGCTATGATGTCACCTTCAGTTCCCAAGGGGTGGCGGATGATGTGCTGTCGGTGACCACAGCCAAGGCCGGTGAGAGACCTTTCACAGACTATGAAATTATCAACTTGGACAGACCCAATTTCAGGGTTGTTACAGTACAGATGTATAATCCTTACGTTACAAAGGAACAAATTGCATGTTTTCTGGCTGCCTACGGGGAGGTTCTTCCCGGAAGCAGGAGGTTAATGGACTTACTGGGTTTCTGGACTGGGAGGACACAGTTCCATGTCCTCCTGAAGATGGACCCTAATGGAATAGAGGGCATGGCGCAACCCCCTGCGTTCTTTAACATTGCTGCAGACCGGGGCTTCCTTTTCTACAGTAGACAGCCACCGTTCTGTCGAAAGTGCAGGAAGCACGGGCACAGCGAGGGGGCATGTGGATTCGTGTGGTGCAGAGATTGCAAATGTTACGGGCATGAAACAAGAAACTGCCCTTTCCCGAAGACCTGCAATGGCTGTGGGAGACTGGGCCATTTCGTAAGGGATTGCCCGGAGCGGAAGCGTTCCTATGCAGAGGCAGCCAGCAATGGAACAGCAGGTGAAGAGGACGAGCTTTCCGATGAAGGGATCGTGCAGCAACTGAACGACGTGGAGGAAGTTTTCCAGGGGCAGCAGAAAGAGGTGGAGCAAGTCGGAGAAAAGGAAGCCCTCTCGGGTGAGGGAACCTTAGGACAAGAGGGCGAGGGGATGGAGGAGCAGTCTTCCGCTGCTAGTGGAAAGTTGCCAGAAAAAAGGAAGGGGGCGGCAAAGAAAATCAAGAAGACCAAAATGACTCTAGGAGGTAATGGACACAAAACTGGTGAGCAGGGAAGGGCGTCGAAGAGGGTAAAGGTTGGGGAGAGGGAGGGGGAGGGGGGAGCGGTGGGGGAGTGGGGGGGGGGGGGGGGGAGGAAGAAGCAGTGGGTGGGGTGATGGAGGGACAGACTTTGGGGGGACGGGGAGAAATGGAAATTGTGGATGAAACACAGAGGGGCTCTGTAGATAAGGAAAATGATGTAAAAGCACTGATAGAAAACCTTGTGGATGAGCTGAGTTCAATTCCTGGGGTTCTCCCTGTGCAAGACAGTGAGATCGAGGGGGGTGGGGGTGTAGATGGAGCAGAGTGGGGAGAGGACTTTGATGAGAATGGGGGGTTGGAGTGGGATCATACACAAAGCGACTCGGGGAGGAAAACAGACATTTATAAAATTTGCTATTGAAATGGACATGTATTCAGGTTACGAAAATGGTAAAGAAAAGATAAAAAGATGAAAGGATGATGATGATAATGATGATGATGATGATGATGATATTTCTTTGGTTATGAGGTTTTTGTTTTGGGGATTTTTATTTACTTGGAATTATGAGTAATGAAGTGTAAGTTTTCGAAAAAGAGAAAAAGTCAGCTTTTATCAGTTACATGATTTTGGGATTGAAAGTAAATGATGATGTTTTTGTTTGTTTTGATGTTGAGGCATTTGTTGGAATTTTGTATGTATGTCAGATGGTTTAATAATAATAAAAAAAAAAAAAAAAAAAAAATCTGTTCTTATCAGTTTAATATCTGATACGTCCCCTATACGGGGACTACATATTAAACGGATTTTTGGACTCGGGAGTTGAAACAGGGGCTTGCTCCGTTCACTCCACGCATCGACCCGGCATTGCAGTGCTGCTGGGAACGGTGCGCCTCCTTCTGCTTTGTCGAAAGAAACTCGCATACACAAGGGCACCTTATCGTTCTGAACGGCGTGCCCGGTGGTTTACGCCCCGCCCCCTAGGCCATGCCCCCCATTTGTGTTAACCAACGCCCCCAAAGTGGTTGGGGGTTGGGGCGACGGGAGGAGTAGACTAATTCCGGGGTACAGGTGAAAAATCTTCAAAGTGTGGGCTGCTGAAAAAAAAAAAAAACCTGCATGTGCCGTTTTGCCCGGCTCTCCGCGGGGCCCCGGGGAGCCTTGTCACCCAGCCGGGGTGCCCGCCCACAACCCAGTCAAACTCACAACCTGGCTCTCCAGCCGAACCCAGGTACCCACTATTAGGCCACCCTCCCGGAACCTTTACCAATAGCTGCGGGCGCACCGAGGCCGGGGACCTGGTGGTACGAATCCAGCTTTTTGGCAAAGCATTGTGGCCGTTTTGGGGAGCTCCCCACGCCAAAATGGGGCAACCTAAGGGGACTCCAGTCGGCCAGTTGGAGCCAAAGTAAAGTCTAGGTCTGTGTCCTGCTGCCCAACGGGGCTTTCTTCGCTGTGGGCGCCCCCTGGTGCTTCTCTAAGTTGTCCAATATTTCACATTGACAACAGTCTGCCACAAGGAAAAAAAGAAGGACAAAAAAAGCTTACAGCACCTGGTATTCCCAGGCGGTCTCCCATCCAAGTACTAACCAGGCCCGACCCTGCTTAGCTTCCGAGATCGGACGAGATCGGGCGTGTTCAGGGTGGTATGGCCGTAAGCGACAGTGAACTGCAGCCGGTAGGCCTTAAGGGGCCAGCAGAGGCCCTTGCTATCGTGTGTGCTTCTGTCACGGCCACTCATAAACACCGATTGCTCCTTCAGTCTGGTAAAATGAAAAAGCTTACAGCACCTGGTATTCCCAGGCGGTCTCCCATCCAAGTACTAACCAGGCCCGACCCTGCTTAGCTTCCGAGATCGGACGAGATCGGGCGTGTTCAGGGTGGTATGGCCGTAAGCGACAGTGAACCGCAGCCGGTAGGCCTTAATGGGCCAGCAGAGGCCCTTGCTATCGTGTGTGCTTCTGTCACGGCCACTCATAAACACCGATTGCTCCTTCAGTCTGGTAAAATGAAAAAGCTTACAGCACCTGGTATTCCCAGGCGGTCTCCCATCCAAGTACTAACCAGGCCCGACCCTGCTTAGCTTCCGAGATCGGACGAGATTGGGCGTGTTCAGGGTGGTATGGCCATGAGCGACAGTCAACCGCAGCCGGTAGGCGTTAATGGGCCAGCAGAGGCCCTTGCTATCGTGTGTGCTTCTGTCACGGCCACTCATAAACGACGATTGCTCCTTCAGTCTGGCAAAATGAAAAAGCTTACAGCACCTGGTATTCCCAGGCGGTCTCCCATCCAAGTACTAACCAGGCCCGACCCTGCTTAGCTTCCGAGATCGGACGAGATCGGGCGTGTTCAGGGTGGTATGGCCGTAAGCAAGTAAGGCAGCAGCCGCTAGGCCTCATATGCCAGTGTCACGCTAACGCGGAGGGGACTGGCGGGTGTCAGACCGGATGAGAAAAGCATCAGCAGAGGCTGCGGTCATTCAGGCGGTCAGTTAAGGGGTTATCGCTTCTCGGCCTTTTGGCTAAGATCAAGTGTAGTATCTGTTCTTATCAGTTTAATATCTGATACGTCCCCTATACGGGGACTACATATTAAACGGATTTTTGGACTCGGGAGTTGAAACAGGGGCTTGCTCCGTTCACTCCACGCATCGACCCGGCATTGCAGTGCTGCTGGGAACGGTGCGCCTCCTTCTGCTTTGTCGAAAGAAACTCGCATACACAAGGGCACCTTATCGTTCTGAACGGCGTGCCCGGTGGTTTACGCCCCGCCCCCTAGGCCATGCCCCCCATTTGTGTTAACCAACGCCCCCAAAGTGGTTGGGGGTTGGGGCGACGGGAGGAGTAGACTAATTCCGGGGTACAGGTGAAAAATCTTCAAAGTGTGGGCTGCTGAAAAAAAAAAAAAACCTGCATGTGCCGTTTTGCCCGGCTCTCCGCGGGGCCCCGGGGAGCCTTGTCACCCAGCCGGGGTGCCCGCCCACAACCCAGTCAAACTCACAACCTGGCTCTCCAGCCGAACCCAGGTACCCACTATTAGGCCACCCTCCCGGAACCTTTACCAATAGCTGCGGGCGCACCGAGGCCGGGGACCTGGTGGTACGAATCCAGCTTTTTGGCAAAGCATTGTGGCCGTTTTGGGGAGCTCCCCACGCCAAAATGGGGCAACCTAAGGGGACTCCAGTCGGCCAGTTGGAGCCAAAGTAAAGTCTAGGTCTGTGTCCTGCTGCCCAACGGGGCTTTCTTCGCTGTGGGCGACCCTGGTGCTTCTCTAAGTTGTCCAATATTTCACATTGACAACAGTCTGCCACAAGGAAAAAAAGAAGGACAAAAAAAGCTTACAGCACCTGGTATTCCCAGGCGGTCTCCCATCCAAGTACTAACCAGGCCCGACCCTGCTTAGCTTCCGAGATCGGACGAGATCGGGCGTGTTCAGGGTGGTATGGCCGTAAGCGACAGTGAACCGCAGCCGGTAGGCCTTAATGGGCCAGCAGAGGCCCTTGCTATCGTGTGTGCTTCTGTCACGGCCACTCATAAACACCGATTTCTCCTTCAGTCTGGTAAAATGAAAAAGCTTACAGCACCTGGTATTCCCAGGCGGTCTCCCATCCAAGTACTAACCAGGCCCGACCCTGCTTAGCTTCCGAGATCGGACGAGATTGGGCGTGTTCAGGGTGGTATGGCCATGAGCGACAGTCAACCGCAGCCGGTAGGCCTTAATGGGCCAGCAGAGGCCCTTGCTATCGTGTGTGCTTCTGTCACGGCCACTCATAAACGACGATTGCTCCTTCAGTCTGGCAAAATGAAAAAGCTTACAGCACCTGGTATTCCCAGGCGGTCTCCCATCCAAGTACTAACCAGGCCCGACCCTGCTTAGCTTCCGAGATCGGACGAGATCGGGCGTGTTCAGGGTGGTATGGCCGTAAGCAAGTAAGGCAGCAGCCGCTAGGCCTCATATGCCAGTGTCACGCTAACGCGGAGGGGACTGGCGGGTGTCAGACCGGATGAGAAAAGCATCAGCAGAGGCTGCGGTCATTCAGGCGGTCAGTTAAGGGGTTATCGCTTCTCGGCCTTTTGGCTAAGATCAAGTGTAGTATCTGTTCTTATCAGTTTAATATCTGATACGTCCCCTATACGGGGACTACATATTAAACGGATTTTTGGACTCGGGAGTTGAAACAGGGGCTTGCTCCGTTCACTCCACGCATCGACCCGGCATTGCAGTGCCGCTGGGAACGGTGCGCCTCCTTCTGCTTTGTCGAAAGAAACTCGCATACACAAGGGCACCTTATCGTTCTGAACGGCGTGCCCGGTGGTTTACGCCCCGCCCCCTAGGCCGTGCCCCCCATTTGTGTTAACCAACGCCCCCAAAGTTGTTGGGGGTTGGGGCGACGGGAGGAGTAGACTAATTCCGGGGTACAGGTGAAAAATCTTCAAAGTGTGGGCTGCTGAAAAAAAAAAAAACCTGCATGTGCCGTTTTTGCCCGGCTCTCCGCGGGGCCCCGGGGAGCCTTGTCACCCAGCCGGGGTGCCCGCCCACAACCCAGTCAAACTCACAACCCGGCTCTCCAGCCGAACCCGGGTACCCACTATTAAGCCACCCTCCCGGAACCTTTACCAATAGCTGCGGGCGCACCGAGGCCGGGGACCTGGTGGTACGAATCCAGCTTTTTGGCAAAGCATTGTGGCCGTTTTGGGGAGCTCCCCACGCCAAAATGGGGCAACCTAAGGGGACTCCAGTCGGCCAGTTGGAGCCAAAGTAAAGTCTAGGTCTGTGTCCTGCTGCCCAACGGGGCTTTCTTCGCTGTGGGCGCCCCCTGGTGCTTCTCTAAGTTGTCCAATATTTCACATTGACAACAGTCTGCCACAAGGAAAAAAAGAAGGACAAAAAAAGCTTACAGCACCTGGTATTCCCAGGCGGTCTCCCATCCAAGTACTAACCAGGCCCGACCCTGCTTAGCTTCCGAGATCGGACGAGATCGGGCGTGTTCAGGGTGGTATGGCCGTAAGCGACAGTGAACTGCAGCCGGTAGGCCTTAAGGGGCCAGCAGAGGCCCTTGCTATCGTGTGTGCTTCTGTCACGGCCACTCATAAACACCGATTGCTCCTTCAGTCTGGTAAAATGAAAAAGCTTACAGCACCTGGTATTCCCAGGCGGTCTCCCATCCAAGTACTAAACAGGCCCGACCCTGCTTAGCTTCCGAGATCGGACGAGATCGGGCGTGTTCAGGGTGGTATGGCCGTAAGCGACAGTGAACTGCAGCCGGTAGGCCTTAAGGGGCCAGCAGAGGCCCTTGCTATCGTGTGTGCTTCTGTCACGGCCACTCATAAACACCGATTGCTCCTTCAGTCTGGTAAAATGAAAAAGCTTACAGCACCTGGTATTCCCAGGCGGTCTCCCATCCAAGTACTAACCAGGCCCGACCCTGCTTAGCTTCCGAGATCGGACGAGATCGGGCGTGTTCAGGGTGGTATGGCCGTAAGCGACAGTGAACCGCAGCCCGTAGGCCTTAATGGGCCAGCAGAGGCCCTTGCTATCGTGTGTGCTTCTGTCACGGCCACTCATAAACACCGATTGCTCCTTCAGTCTGGTAAAATGAAAAAGCTTACAGCACCTGGTATTCCCAGGCGGTCTCCCATCCAAGTACTAACCAGGCCCGACCCTGCTTAGCTTCCGAGATCGGACGAGATTGGGCGTGTTCAGGGTGGTATGGCCATGAGCGACAGTCAACCGCAGCCGGTAGGCCTTAATGGGCCAGCAGAGGCCCTTGCTATCGTGTGTGCTTCTGTCACGGCCACTCATAAACGACGATTGCTCCTTCAGTCTGGCAAAATGAAAAAGCTTACAGCACCTGGTATTCCCAGGCGGTCTCCCATCCAAGTACTAACCAGGCCCGACCCTGCTTAGCTTCCGAGACCGGACGAGATCGGGCGTGTTCAGGGTGGTATGGCCGTAAGCAAGTAAGGCAGCAGCCGCTAGGCCTCATATGCCAGTGTCACGCTAACGCGGAGGGGACTGGCGGTTGTCAGACCGGATGAGAAAAGCATCAGCAGAGGCTGCGGTCATTCAGGCGGTCAGTTAAGGGGTTATTGCTTCTCGGCCTTTTGGCTAAGATCAAGTGTAGTATCTGTTCTTATCAGTTTAATATCTGATACGTCCCCTATACGGGGACTACATATTAAACGGATTTTTGGACTCGGGAGTTGAAACAGGGGCTTGCTCCGTTCACTCCACGCATCGACCCGGCATTGCAGTGCCGCTGGGAACGGTGCGCCTCCTTCTGCTTTGTCGAAAGAAACTCGCATACACAAGGGCACCTTATCGTTCTGAACGGCGTGCCCGGTGGTTTACGCCCCGCCCCCTAGGCCATGCCCCCCATTTGTGTTAACCAACGCCCCCAAAGTGGTTGGGGGTTGGGGCGACGGGAGGAGTAGACTAATTCCGGGGTACAGGTGAAAAATCTTCAAAGTCTGGGCTGCTGAAAAAAGAAAAAAACCTGCATGTGCCGTTTTGCCCGGCTCTCCGCGGGGCCCCGGGGAGCCTTGTCACCCAGCCGGGGTGCCCGCCCACAACCCAGTCAAACTCACAACCTGGCTCTCCAGCCGAACCCAGGTACCCACTATTAGGCCACCCTCCCGGAACCTTTACCAATAGCTGCGGGCGCACCGAGGCCGGGGACCTGGTGGTACGAATCCAGCTTTTTGGCAAAGCATTGTGGCCGTTTTGGGGAGCTCCCCACGCCAAAATGGGGCAACCTAAGGGGACTCCAGTCGGCCAGTTGGAGCCAAAGTAAAGTCTAGGTCTGTGTCCTGCTGCCCAACGGGGCTTTCTTCGCTGTGGGCGACCCTGGTGCTTCTCTAAGTTGTCCAATATTTCACATTGACAACAGTCTGCCACAAGGAAAAAAAGAAGGACAAAAAAAGCTTACAGCACCTGGTATTCCCAGGCGGTCTCCCATCCAAGTACTAACCAGGCCCGACCCTGCTTAGCTTCCGAGATCGGACGAGATCGGGCGTGTTCAGGGTGGTATGGCCGTAAGCGACAGTGAACCGCAGCCGGTAGGCCTTAATGGGCCAGCAGAGGCCCTTGCTATCGTGTGTGCTTCTGTCACGGCCACTCATAAACACCGATTTCTCCTTCAGTCTGGTAAAATGAAAAAGCTTACAGCACCTGGTATTCCCAGGCGGTCTCCCATCCAAGTACTAACCAGGCCCGACCCTGCTTAGCTTCCGAGATCGGACGAGATTGGGCGTGTTCAGGGTGGTATGGCCATGAGCGACAGTCAACCGCAGCCGGTAGGCCTTAATGGGCCAGCAGAGGCCCTTGCTATCGTGTGTGCTTCTGTCACGGCCACTCATAAACGACGATTGCTCCTTCAGTCTGGCAAAATGAAAAAGCTTACAGCACCTGGTATTCCCAGGCGGTCTCCCATCCAAGTACTAACCAGGCCCGACCCTGCTTAGCTTCCGAGATCGGACGAGATCGGGCGTGTTCAGGGTGGTATGGCCGTAAGCAAGTAAGGCAGCAGCCGCTAGGCCTCATATGCCAGTGTCACGCTAACGCGGAGGGGACTGGCGGGTGTCAGACCGGATGAGAAAAGCATCAGCAGAGGCTGCGGTCATTCAGGCGGTCAGTTAAGGGGTTATCGCTTCTCGGCCTTTTGGCTAAGATCAAGTGTAGTATCTGTTCTTATCAGTTTAATATCTGATACGTCCCCTATACGGGGACTACATATTAAACGGATTTTTGGACTCGGGAGTTGAAACAGGGGCTTGCTCCGTTCACTCCACGCATCGACCCGGCATTGCAGTGCCGCTGGGAACGGTGCGCCTCCTTCTGCTTTGTCGAAAGAAACTCGCATACACAAGGGCACCTTATCGTTCTGAACGGCGTGCCCGGTGGTTTACGCCCCGCCCCCTAGGCCGTGCCCCCCATTTGTGTTAACCAACGCCCCCAAAGTTGTTGGGGGTTGGGGCGACGGGAGGAGTAGACTAATTCCGGGGTACAGGTGAAAAATCTTCAAAGTGTGGGCTGCTGAAAAAAAAAAAAACCTGCATGTGCCGTTTTTGCCCGGCTCTCCGCGGGGCCTCGGGGAGCCTTGTCACCCAGCCGGGGTGCCCGCCCACAACCCAGTCAAACTCACAACCCGGCTCTCCAGCCGAACCCGGGTACCCACTATTAAGCCACCCTCCCGGAACCTTTACCAATAGCTGCGGGCGCACCGAGGCCGGGGACCTGGTGGTACGAATCCAGCTTTTTGGCAAAGCATTGTGGCCGTTTTGGGGAGCTCCCCACGCCAAAATGGGGCAACCTAAGGGGACTCCAGTCGGCCAGTTGGAGCCAAAGTAAAGTCTAGGTCTGTGTCCTGCTGCCCAACGGGGCTTTCTTCGCTGTGGGCGCCCCCTGGTGCTTCTCTAAGTTGTCCAATATTTCACATTGACAACAGTCTGCCACAAGGAAAAAAAGAAGGACAAAAAAAGCTTACAGCACCTGGTATTCCCAGGCGGTCTCCCATCCAAGTACTAACCAGGCCCGACCCTGCTTAGCTTCCGAGATCGGACGAGATCGGGCGTGTTCAGGGTGGTATGGCCGTAAGCGACAGTGAACTGCAGCCGGTAGGCCTTAAGGGGCCAGCAGAGGCCCTTGCTATCGTGTGTGCTTCTGTCACGGCCACTCATAAACACCGATTGCTCCTTCAGTCTGGTAAAATGAAAAAGCTTACAGCACCTGGTATTCCCAGGCGGTCTCCCATCCAAGTACTAACCAGGCCCGACCCTGCTTAGCTTCCGAGATCGGACGAGATCGGGCGTGTTCAGGGTGGTATGGCCGTAAGCGACAGTGAACCGCAGCCCGTAGGCCTTAATGGGCCAGCAGAGGCCCTTGCTATCGTGTGTGCTTCTGTCACGGCCACTCATAAACACCGATTGCTCCTTCAGTCTGGTAAAATGAAAAAGCTTACAGCACCTGGTATTCCCAGGCGGTCTCCCATCCAAGTACTAACCAGGCCCGACCCTGCTTAGCTTCCGAGATCGGACGAGATTGGGCGTGTTCAGGGTGGTATGGCCATGAGCGACAGTCAACCGCAGCCGGTAGGCCTTAATGGGCCAGCAGAGGCCCTTGCTATCGTGTGTGCTTCTGTCACGGCCACTCATAAACGACGATTGCTCCTTCAGTCTGGCAAAATGAAAAAGCTTACAGCACCTGGTATTCCCAGGCGGTCTCCCATCCAAGTACTAACCAGGCCCGACCCTGCTTAGCTTCCGAGATCGGACGAGATCGGGCGTGTTCAGGGTGGTATGGCCGTAAGCAAGTAAGGCAGCAGCCGCTAGGCCTCATATGCCAGTGTCACGCTAACGCGGAGGGGACTGGCGGTTGTCAGACCGGATGAGAA
>NW_027664711.1:22500-27500 GCF_963921795.1 Nannobrachium achirus
TTCCGAGATCGGACGAGATCGGGCGTGTTCAGGGTGGTATGGCCGTAAGCAAGTAAGGCAGCAGCCGCTAGGCCTCATATGCCAGTGTCACGCTAACGCGGAGGGGACTGGCGGGTGTCAGACCGGATGAGAAAAGCATCAGCAGAGGCTGCGGTCGTTCAGGCGGTCAGTTAAGGGGTTATCGCTTCTCGGCCTTTTGGCTAAGATCAAGAAATACTGAGGTCAAGCGTTGTACGAGACACAGTAAAACTTTTCTTTTGGATCATATTTGAAGTGGGAGCCTTTTTTGGCCAGGGTTTCTCTGTTCACAAGTGCAGAGAGCTGGTCAATATGGCTTCCACAGGTGGCAGTGCCGTTCCTAAGGCTGGATTACGGAATACGGCAAGATTTCGGTGGGTGGCACGGGAAGCACCCATGATGCAGAGGGAGGTCTTTGAAGAGTCGTCCTGTTGGGTGCACTGAGGCTGAAAGTTGATCACGTGTTTTGCCTGCAGACGAATGGCCAGGAAAGGAGCTATGATGTGACCTTCTCGGCGACGGGTGTAATGGAGGATGTGATGAGAGCCTGCAGAGAGAGAGCTGGTGAGAGACCTTTTACAAGTTTTGAAATTTTGAGTCTGGACAGACCAAATTTCAGGATAATTACCCTCCATTTGTACAACCCATATGTGACAAAGGATGATATGGTGCGCTTCCTGTCGGCCTATGGTGAAGTATTCGCAAGCACAAGGAGGCTGATGGACTATCTGGGTTTCTGGACCGGGAGGACTCAATTCCAGGTCCTCCTGAAAGAAGACCCGGAGGGG
The DNA here is from genome assembly GCF_963921795.1 of Nannobrachium achirus. NCBI lineage: Eukaryota > Metazoa > Chordata > Actinopteri > Myctophiformes > Myctophidae > Nannobrachium > Nannobrachium achirus. Next base: position 23,307 of record NW_027664711.1, read on the forward strand.
TATGAGGGACTGGCGCACCCTCCGGCATCTTTCAGCATTGGTGCCGATCGGGGCTTCTTGTTTTATTCAAGGCAGCCGCCCTTCTGCAGGAGATGCAGGAGGCAAGGTCACAATGAAGGCGCATGTGGCTTTGTGAGGTGCAGGGTCTGCACAGCCTATGGCCATGAGGAAGGGGACTGCCCGCACACAGGAACCTGCAACATCTGCAGAAAGGCAGGGCATTTTTACAAGAACTGTCCTGAGAAGAAGCAGTCCTATGCTGGCGCAGTGAGGCGAGCATCTGGAGGAGGAGAGGCTGGAACTTCCAGGGCTGGGAACGAAGAGGCGCCAATTCGTGGGGTCGAAGAGGAAGATCAGCAGGCAATTGAGGACGTTATGGCTGTTACAGAGAGTGACGTTTTCCACGTCTCTCAGGAGTACGTTTCACAAGTGAAGGACACTGCGAGCCCTGAAGAGACAATAACACTGAAGAAAGGGCTATCCAAGAAGGCGGTGAGGAGAATGAAGAAGGCCGTAATGGCAGTGGGAGGTAATGGGAAATTGGGTGAAAGGGAAAGGGGGGTTAAGAGGGGTAGCATTGAAGAAGGTGGAGGGGGTGTTCAAAAGGGGAGGAGAGAAGAGAGGGAGGCAACGGGAGGGGGGGTGGAGGGTCAGGGTACCCCTGTGATTAGTGAAGTTGTGGAGGGGGGCTCACAAGAAATAGAGAGTATAAGGTGTAATTTGGCCTTGGGTGATATTCTTGATGTGCCACTTTCCCCATTGCACACTCAGGTGGAGGAAGGTGGGGGGGTGGGGAGTAACAGGGGAGGGGATGACAAACGAATAGGGGATTGGAGTGCAGAGACTGATGCATGCTTTCCAGTAGGGGAGGGGGAGTTGGCTGAGGGTTTGCAAGGGGAGATGTCTGGGGTTTCTCCGGATTGTGTCATTGCAACATTGCCCCCTGAGCAAAGAACACATTTTTTTGGAAATGCGTCCATGTCCCCTGCAAGGCCAAAAGAGGGGGGTGGAGAGGGTTCTGGGGGTGTTTGATTTGATTGGTGTTTTTCATTTTTGATTTCATGATGGCTGGGTTTTTCTCTGTGGGGTCCTTCAATGTACGGGGTTTGAGAGATAAGGTTAAAAGAAGAGCAGTTTTTGATTTTTTGGACAATCAAAGATTATTGTGTTGTTTTTTGCAGGAGGTACATTTGAAGGACAGGGGGGATATTATTAGATTTAGTAGGGAATGGGGTCGGGGAGGGTCAGTCTGGAGTGTTGGGGGGGTTCACTCTTCTGGAGTGGGGATTTTGTTTGGGAGCTGGGAGGTGAGGGTGGAGGAAGAGTTTGTGGTTGTGCAAGGGAGGGTTGTGGGGGCAGACATTGAATACAGGGGATGTAAATTCAGAGTGTTTGGGGTTTACGGTTCGCAGGGGGTGGTAGAGAGGGGCGACATGTTTGAGGGGATGGTACCGTTTTTGACGACGAACAGAACTGTGATTGTGGGAGGGGATTTTAACTGTGAGCTGGGGGGAGGGGGGGACACAAGTGTTCGAAAATTGGAGAACCTAATGAGGATATACAAGTTAGTTGATGGGGGGAGGGTGGTTGTTCCTCGGATGGACAGTCCCACATGGCGTAACTCACAGGGGGTGTCCAGGAGGCTGGACTACGTCCTGTTTTCGGAATCCTTGGGCCTGTTGTCAGGCAGAGTCACCCCGGCCTTCTTCTCCGATCACGATGGGGTCACTTTCTGTGTACAGGCTGGCGAGTCGGTCTTTGGCCCGGGATACTGGAGGTTGAACTCCAGTGTCCTGGAACAGGATGAGTTCGTGGCCAGTTTTGCTGTCTTCTTCCGGGGCCTGGAAGGGATCAGGTCGCTTTGTCCGGGTGTGATAGAGTGGTGGGAAGTAGCCAAAGAGCGGATCAGAGAGTTTGCAGTTAGGTATTGTAGAAGGAAGGCGCGGGAGTCGAGAAGGGAGGTGCTTCGACTCCAACGCCTTCTCGAGCTTGAGTACGCTGTTGGAAACGACAGTGGCACTGTAGATCAGCGGGCTTGTGACTCCCTTAAAGCAGAGCTTAGGGAAGTCTATGAACGTAGGGCTCGTGGGTACTTGATGCGCACGCGTCACGACTTCCTGGAGAGGGACGAGACGTGCTCCGCAGCCTTTTTCAGCTCTGTACGGGCTAAAAGGGTCAAACATGTACTCACGGGGGTTAGAGATGAGCAGGGTAGAGTTGTGACGGGAGTAGATGAGATGGTGCGCGTCACCTCTCAACACTACCGATCCTTTTTTGTTGAAAGAGAGATAGATGTAGGGGGAGGGGAGGTGATGTTGGACGGTCTCACCCGGCGGGTGCCGCTTGACATAGCGGAAGCTATGGAGGCCCCGCTCACTCTCGAAGAGCTTGAGAGTGCCCTTCGAAGAATGGGAAGGCGGAAGGTGCCTGGCATCGATGGACTGCCGGCCGAGTTTTACCTCAAGTTTTGGGGGATGCTTGGGCCGGTGGTCTTAGAGGTGTTATCCGAAGTTCTCCGCACAGGGGTAATGGGAGGGTCTTTGGCCAAGGGGGTGATTTCCCTCTTATTTAAGAAGGGAGACGCCTCCGACCTTAGGAACTGGAGGCCATTGACCATGCTGTGTGTTGACTATAAACTGCTAGCAAAGGTCCTTGCGGACAGACTGGGCACAGCACTCCCTTATGTCGTCCATGAGGATCAGACATGCGGAGTGGCGGGGCGTTCCTTGAGGTGGAACCTCCTCCTCATAAGGGACGCCATCGCCTGGGTGGAAGACAGGCACTTGCCACTAATGGTGGTTGGTCTCGACCAGGCAAAGGCGTTTGATAGGGTTCACCTGGGCTTTTTGTTCCGTGTTTTGGATAGGCTAGGGTTTGGTAGGGTTTTTGTTGGGTGGCTGCGTACGTTGTACGCAGCAGCGGGGAGCACTGTTTCTGTTAATGGTCACCTTGGGGAGTTTTTCAGGTTGCACTCAGGGGTGAGACAGGGGTGTCCGCTCTCACCTCTTCTCTACATCCTTTATATGGAGCCCCTAGCTGAAGCCATTAGGGCTGACGCGGGTGTGGTAGGGATGCTGGTACCAGGCAGTGGAGGACTGAGGGTCAAGCTTTCTCAATATGCAGACGACACTACCCTGCTGCTTGAGAGCGACGCTTGCCTGATCCGATCCTTGGAGATTTTCCAGGAATTTGGCCGGGCATCGGGTGCAGAGTTAAATCTCGCCAAGTCCTCGGTCAAATTCTTTGGGCGCTGGAAAGGGAGGACGGATGTACCAGGGGGGCTGTCTCTCTGTGAAGGGCCCCTAAGGATATTGGGGGTCGACTTTGAGGCAGCCCAGAACGCCATGTCTAACTGGACTAGGCGTATGGCGAAAGTCCAGCGGAAGTTAGGTCTCTGGATGACAAGGACTTTGACCTTGATCGGGAAGGTCCTTGTTCTGAAGGTTGACATCTTGCCATCTCTCCTGTACTTGGCGTACGTCTACCCTTTGCCAGTCAGCATGCGTAGGCCTCTCATGAGGCTGGTTTTCAACTTCCTCTGGGGAGGAAGATACGAGTACGTGGCGAGGTCCCGCATGCTGGCTGGGATTGGGGAGGGAGGGAGAGATGTGCCGCACCTCCCGCTGAAGCTGGACTGCTTTTTTGTTTCGTTTTTACTTAGGGAACTGGCCGCTCCGGTGGTTCATCCATCGGGCTACTTCCTGCGGCTCTTTTTCACATACCCGGCGAGGCGCCTGATGGTCTGGAACAACTTGACCCCCCGGGTGGAGCAGTTACCGCCGCATTATCAACATGCGGCGAAGTGGCTACGGACTCATCCTGTAGCCTTAGATCCGGCCATTGGCCTGGAGCAGAGAGTGTTGTGGTCGGAGGTGAGGTCGGAGGTGGCAGAACGTCCCGTGGTCGGCATCCCCGCCACAGTGTGGTTGGGGGTGCAGCCACGGGGCCTGGACAACAGGCTCAAGGATTTCAACTGGATGGTGGTTCACCGCAGCCTGCCGGTGCGAGACAAGCTGTACCGGCATGGCATTGCGAGGTCTCCTGGATGCCCCCGGGCTGCATGTGCAGCCGATGAGACCGTGAGGCACGTCATGTGGGACTGTCCTTTCGCAAGGGTGGTGTGGGAGAAGGCTGGGCAGATAATAAGGAACATAGATAGAGGGCTGGTTTTGACTTGGGAGAGGGTGGAGAGGG
>NW_027664711.1:47500-52500 GCF_963921795.1 Nannobrachium achirus
TAAGTTGTCCAATATTTCACATTGACAACAGTCTGCCACAAGGAAAAAAAGAAGGACAAAAAAAGCTTACAGCACCTGGTATTCCCAGGCGGTCTCCCATCCAAGTACTAACCAGGCCCGACCCTGCTTAGCTTCCGAGATCGGACGAGATCGGGCGTGTTCAGGGTGGTATGGCCGTAAGCGACAGTGAACCGCAGCCGGTAGGCCTTAATGGGCCAGCAGAGGCCCTTGCTATCGTGTGTGCTTCTGTCACGGCCACTCATAAACACCGATTGCTCCTTCAGTCTGGTAAAATGAAAAAGCTTACAGCACCTGGTATTCCCAGGCGGTCTCCCATCCAAGTACTAACCAGGCCCGACCCTGCTTAGCTTCCGAGATCGGACGAGATTGGGCGTGTTCAGGGTGGTATGGCCATGAGCGACAGTCAACCGCAGCCGGTAGGCCTTAATGGGCCAGCAGAGGCCCTTGCTATCGTGTGTGCTTCTGTCACGGCCACTCATAAACGACGATTGCTCCTTCAGTCTGGCAAAATGAAAAAGCTTACAGCACCTGGTATTCCCAGGCGGTCTCCCATCCAAGTACTAACCAGGCCCGACCCTGCTTAGCTTCCGAGATCGGACGAGATCGGGCGTGTTCAGGGTGGTATGGCCGTAAGCAAGTAAGGCAGCAGCCGCTAGGCCTCATATGCCAGTGTCACGCTAACGCGGAGGGGACTGGCGGGTGTCAGACCGGATGAGAAAAGCATCAGCAGAGGCTGCGGTCATTCAGGCGGTCAGTTAAGGGGTTATCGCTTCTCGGCCTTTTGGCTAAGATCAAGAAATACTGAGGTCAAGCGTTGTACGAGACACAGTAAAACCTTTTCTTTTGGATCATATTTGAAGTGGGAGCCTTTTTTGGCCAGTGTTTCTCTGTTCACAAGTGCAGAGAGCTGGTCAATATGGCTTCCACAGGTGGCAGTGCCGTTCCTAAGGCTGGATTACGGAATACGGCAAGATTTCGGTGGGTGGCACGGGAAGCACCCATGATGCAGAGGGAGGTCTTTGGAAGAGTCGTCCTGTTGGGTGCACTGAGGCTGAAAGTTGACCACGTGTTTTGCCTGCAGACGAATGCCCAGGAAAGGAGCTATGATGTGACCTTCTCGGCGACGGGTGTAATGGAGGATGTGATGAGAGCCTGCAGAGAGAGAGCTGGTGAGAGACCTTTTACAAGTTTTGAAATTTTGAGTCTGGACAGACCAAATTTCAGGATAATTACCCTCCATTTGTACAACCCATATGTGACAAAGGATGATATGGTGCGCTTCCTGTCGGCCTATGGTGAAGTATTCGCAAGCACAAGGAGGCTGATGGACTCTCTGGGTTTCTGGACCGGGAGGACTCAATTCCAGGTCCTCCTGAAAGAAGACCCGGAGGGGTATGAGGGACTGGCGCACCCTCCGGCATCTTTCAGCATTGGTGCCGATCGGGGCTTCTTGTTTTATTCAAGGCAGCCGCCCTTCTGTAGGAGATGCAGGAGGCAAGGCCATAACGAAGGCGCGTGCGGTTTCGTGAGGTGCAGGGTCTGCACAGCTTATGGCCATGAGGAAGGGGACTGCCCGCACACAGGAACCTGCAACATCTGCAGAAAGGCAGGGCATTTTTACAAGAACTGTCCTGAGAAGAAGCAGTCCTATGCTGGCGCAGTGAGGCGAGCATCTGGAGGGGGAGAGGCTGGAACTTCCAGGGCTGGGAACGAAGAGGCGCCAATTCGTGGGGTCGAAGAGGAAGATCAGCAGGCAATTGAGGATGTTATGGCTGTTACAGAGAGTGACGTTTTCCACGTCTCTCAGGAGTACGTTTCACAAGTGAAGGACACTGCGAGCCCTGAAGAGACAATAACACTGAAGAAAGGGCTATCTAAGAAGGCGGTGAGGAGAATGAAGAAGGCCGTAATGGCAGTGGGAGGTAATGGGAAATTGGGTGAAAGGGAAAGGGGGGTTAAGAGGGGTAGCATTGAAGAAGGTGGAGGGGGTGTTCAAAAGGGGAGGAGAGAAGAGAGGGAGGCAACGGGAGGGGGGGTGGAGGGTCAGGGTACCCCTGTGATTAGTGAAGTTGTGGAGGGGGGCTCACAAGAAATAGAGAGTATAAGGTGTAATTTGGCCTTGGGTGATATTCTTGATGTGCCACTTTCCCCATTGCACACTCAGGTGGAGGAAGGTGGGGGGGTGGGGAGTAACAGGGGAGGGGATGACAAACGAATAGGGGATTGGAGTGCAGAGACTGATGCATGCTTTCCATTAGGGGAGGGGGAGTTGGCTGAGGGTTTGCAAGGGGAGATGTCTGGGGTTTCTCCGGATTGTGTCATTGCAACATTGCCCCCTGAGCAAAGAACACATTTTTTTGGAAATGCGTCCATGTCCCCTGCAAGGCCAAAAGAGGGGGGTGGAGAGGGTTCTGGGGGTGTTTGATTTGATTTGGGTGTTTTTCATTTTTGATTTCATGATGGCTGGGTTTTTCTCTGTGGGGTCCTTCAATGTACGGGGTTTGAGAGATAAGGTTAAAAGAAGAGCAGTTTTTGATTTTTTGGACAATCAAAGATTATTGTGTTGTTTTTTGCAGGAGGTACATTTGAAGGACAGGGGGGATATTATTAGATTTAGTAGGGAATGGGGTCGGGGAGGGTCAGTCTGGAGTGTTGGGGGGGTTCACTCTTCTGGAGTGGGGATTTTGTTTGGGAGCTGGGAGGTGAGGGTGGAGGAAGAGTTTGTGGTTGTGCAAGGGAGGGTTGTGGGGGCAGACATTGAATACAGGGGATGTAAATTCAGAGTGTTTGGGGTTTACGGTTCGCAGGGGGTGGTAGAGAGGGGCGACATGTTTGAGGGGATGGTACCGTTTTTGACGACGAACAGAACTGTGATTGTGGGAGGGGATTTTAACTGTGAGCTGGGGGGAGGGGGGGACACAAGTGTTCGAAAATTGGAGAACCTAATGAGGATATACAAGTTAGTTGATGGGGGGAGGGTGGTTGTTCCTCGGATGGACAGTCCCACATGGCGTAACTCACAGGGGGTGTCCAGGAGGCTGGACTACGTCCTGTTTTCGGAATCCTTGGGCCTGTTGTCAGGCAGAGTCACCCCGGCCTTCTTCTCCGATCACGATGGGGTCACTTTCTGTGTACAGGCTGGCGAGTCGGTCTTTGGCCCGGGATACTGGAGGTTGAACTCCAGTGTCCTGGAACAGGATGAGTTCGTGGCCAGTTTTGCTGTCTTCTTCCGGGGCCTGGAAGGGATCAGGTCGCTTTGTCCGGGTGTGATAGAGTGGTGGGAAGTAGCCAAAGAGCGGATCAGAGAGTTTGCAGTTAGGTATTGTAGAAGGAAGGCGCGGGAGTCGAGAAGGGAGGTGCTTCGACTCCAACGCCTTCTCGAGCTTGAGTACGCTGTTGGAAACGACAGTGGCACTGTAGATCAGCGGGCTTGTGACTCCCTTAAAGCAGAGCTTAGGGAAGTCTATGAACGTAGGGCTCGTGGGTACTTGATGCGCACGCGTCACGACTTCCTGGAGAGGGACGAGACGTGCTCCGCAGCCTTTTTCAGCTCTGTACGGGCTAAAAGGGTCAAACATGTACTCACGGGGGTTAGAGATGAGCAGGGTAGAGTTGTGACGGGAGTCGATGAGATGGTGCGCGTCACCTCTCAACACTACCGATCCTTTTTTGTTGAAAGAGAGATAGATGTAGGGGGAGGGGAGGTGATGTTGGACGGTCTCACCCGGCGGGTGCCGCTTGACATAGCGGAAGCTATGGAGGCCCCGCTCACTCTCGAAGAGCTTGAGAGTGCCCTTCGAAGAATGGGAAGGCGGAAGGTGCCTGGCATCGATGGACTGCCGGCCGAGTTTTACCTCAAGTTTTGGGGGATGCTTGGGCCGGTGGTCTTAGAGGTGTTATCCGAAGTTCTCCGCACAGGGGTAATGGGAGGGTCTTTGGCCAAGGGGGTGATTTCCCTCTTATTTAAGAAGGGAGACGCCTCCGACCTTAGGAACTGGAGGCCATTGACCATGCTGTGTGTTGACTATAAACTGCTAGCAAAGGTCCTTGCGGACAGACTGGGCACAGCACTCCCTTATGTCGTCCATGAGGATCAGACATGCGGAGTGGCGGGGCGTTCCTTGAGGTGGAACCTCCTCCTCATAAGGGACGCCATCGCCTGGGTGGAAGACAGGCACTTGCCACTAATGGTGGTTGGTCTCGACCAGGCAAAGGCGTTTGATAGGGTTCACCTGGGCTTTTTGTTCCGTGTTTTGGATAGGCTAGGGTTTGGTAGGGTTTTTGTTGGGTGGCTGCGTACGTTGTACGCAGCAGCGGGGAGCACTGTTTCTGTTAATGGTCACCTTGGGGAGTTTTTCAGGTTGCACTCAGGGGTGAGACAGGGGTGTCCGCTCTCACCTCTTCTCTACATCCTTTATATGGAGCCCCTAGCTGAAGCCATTAGGGCTGACGCGGGTGTGGTAGGGATGCTGGTACCAGGCAGTGGAGGACTGAGGGTCAAGCTTTCTCAATATGCAGACGACACTACCCTGCTGCTTGAGAGCGACGCTTGCCTGATCCGATCCTTGGAGATTTTCCAGGAATTTGGCCGGGCATCGGGTGCAGAGTTAAATCTCGCCAAGTCCTCGGTCAAATTCTTTGGGCGCTGGAAAGGGAGGACGGATGTACCAGGGGGGCTGTCTCTCTGTGAAGGGCCCCTAAGGATATTGGGGGTCGACTTTGAGGCAGCCCAGAACGCCATGTCTAACTGGACTAGGCGTATGGCGAAAGTCCAGCGGAAGTTAGGTCTCTGGATGACAAGGACTTTGACCTTGATCGGGAAGGTCCTTGTTCTGAAGGTTGACATCTTGCCATGTCTCCTGTACTTGGCGTACGTCTACCCTTTGCCAGTCAGCATGCGTAGGCCTCTCATGAGGCTGGTTTTCAACTTCCTCTGGGGAGGAAGATACGAGTACGTGGCGAGGTCCCGCATGCTGGCT
>NW_027664711.1:70000-72500 GCF_963921795.1 Nannobrachium achirus
GCCCCCAAAGTTGTTGGGGGTTGGGGCGACGGGAGGAGTAGACTAATTCCGGGGTACAGGTAAAAAATCTTCAAAGTGTGGGCTGCTGAAAAAAAAAAAAACCTGCATGTGCCGTTTTTGCCCGGCTCTCCGCGGGGCCCCGGGGAGCCTTGTCACCCAGCCGGGGTGCCCGCCCACAACCCAGTCAAACTCACAACCCGGCTCTCCAGCCGAACCCGGGTACCCACTATTAAGCCACCCTCCCGGAACCTTTACCAATAGCTGCGGGCGCACCGAGGCCGGGGACCTGGTGGTACGAATCCAGCTTTTTGGCAAAGCATTGTGGCCGTTTTGGGGAGCTCCCCACGCCAAAATGGGGCAACCTAAGGGGACTCCAGTCGGCCAGTTGGAGCCAAAGTAAAGTCTAGGTCTGTGTCCTGCTGCCCAACGGGGCTTTCTTCGCTGTGGGCGCCCCCTGGTGCTTCTCTAAGTTGTCCAATATTTCACATTGACAACAGTCTGCCACAAGGAAAAAAAGAAGGACAAAAAAAGCTTACAGCACCTGGTATTCCCAGGCGGTCTCCCATCCAAGTACTAACCAGGCCCGACCCTGCTTAGCTTCCGAGATCGGACGAGATCGGGCGTGTTCAGGGTGGTATGGCCGTAAGCGACAGTGAACTGCAGCCGGTAGGCCTTAAGGGGCCAGCAGAGGCCCTTGCTATCGTGTGTGCTTCTGTCACGGCCACTCATAAACACCGATTGCTCCTTCAGTCTGGTAAAATGAAAAAGCTTACAGCACCTGGTATTCCCAGGCGGTCTCCCATCCAAGTACTAACCAGGCCCGACCCTGCTTAGCTTCCGAGATCGGACGAGATCGGGCGTGTTCAGGGTGGTATGGCCGTAAGCGACAGTGAACCGCAGCCGGTAGGCCTTAATGGGCCAGCAGAGGCCCTTGCTATCGTGTGTGCTTCTGTCACGGCCACTCATAAACACCGATTGCTCCTTCAGTCTGGTAAAATGAAAAAGCTTACAGCACCTGGTATTCCCAGGCGGTCTCCCATCCAAGTACTAACCAGGCCCGACCCTGCTTAGCTTCCGAGATCGGACGAGATTGGGCGTGTTCAGGGTGGTATGGCCATGAGCGACAGTCAACCGCAGCCGGTAGGCCTTAATGGGCCAGCAGAGGCCCTTGCTATCGTGTGTGCTTCTGTCACGGCCACTCATAAACGACGATTGCTCCTTCAGTCTGGCAAAATGAAAAAGCTTACAGCACCTGGTATTCCCAGGCGGTCTCCCATCCAAGTACTAACCAGGCCCGACCCTGCTTAGCTTCCGAGATCGGACGAGATCGGGCGTGTTCAGGGTGGTATGGCCGTAAGCAAGTAAGGCAGCAGCCGCTAGGCCTCATATGCCAGTGTCACGCTAACGCGGAGGGGACTGGCGGGTGTCAGACCGGATGAGAAAAGCATCAGCAGAGGCTGCGGTCATTCAGGCGGTCAGTTAAGGGGTTATCGCTTCTCGGCCTTTTGGCTAAGATCAAGTGTAGTATCTGTTCTTATCAGTTTAATATCTGATACGTCCCCTATACGGGGACTACATATTAAACGGATTTTTGGACTCGGGAGTTGAAACAGGGGCTTGCTCCGTTCACTCCACGCATCGACCCGGCATTGCAGTGCTGCTGGGAACGGTGCGCCTCCTTCTGCTTTGTCGAAAGAAACTCGCATACACAAGGGCACCTTATCGTTCTGAACGGCGTGCCCGGTGGTTTACGCCCCTCCCCCTAGGCCATGCCCCCCATTTGTGTTAACCAACGCCCCCAAAGTGGTTGGGGGTTGGGGCGACGGGAGGAGTAGACTAATTCCGGGGTACAGGTGAAAAATCTTCAAAGTGTGGGCTGCTGAAAAAAAAAAAAAAACTGCATGTGCCGTTTTGCCCGGCTCTCCGCGGGGCCCCGGGGAGCCTTGTCACCCAGCCGGGGTGCCCGCCCACAACCCAGTCAAACTCACAACCTGGCTCTCCAGCCGAACCCAGGTACCCACTATTAGGCCACCCTCCCGGAACCTTTACCAATAGCTGCGGGCGCACCGAGGCCGGGGACCTGGTGGTACGAATCCAGCTTTTTGGCAAAGCATTGTGGCCGTTTTGGGGAGCTCCCCACGCCAAAATGGGGCAACCTAAGGGGACTCCAGTCGGCCAGTTGGAGCCAAAGTAAAGTCTAGGTCTGTGTCCTGCTGCCCAACGGGGCTTTCTTCGCTGTGGGCGACCCTGGTGCTTCTCTAAGTTGTCCAATATTTCACATTGACAACAGTCTGCCACAAGGAAAAAAAGAAGGACAAAAAAAGCTTACAGCACCTGGTATTCCCAGGCGGTCTCCCATCCAAGTACTAACCAGGCCCGACCCTGCTTAGCTTCCGAGATCGGACGAGATCGGGCGTGTTCAGGGTGGTATGGCCGTAAGCGACAGTGAACCGCAGCCGGTAGGCCTTAATGGGCCAGCAGAGGCCCTTGCTATCGTGTG
>NW_027664711.1:82500-85000 GCF_963921795.1 Nannobrachium achirus
AATTCCGGGGTACAGGTAAAAAATCTTCAAAGTGTGGGCTGCTGAAAAAAAAAAAAACCTGCATGTGCCGTTTTTGCCCGGCTCTCCGCGGGGCCCCGGGGAGCCTTGTCACCCAGCCGGGGTGCCCGCCCACAACCCAGTCAAACTCACAACCCGGCTCTCCAGCCGAACCCGGGTACCCACTATTAAGCCACCCTCCCGGAACCTTTACCAATAGCTGCGGGCGCACCGAGGCCGGGGACCTGGTGGTACGAATCCAGCTTTTTGGCAAAGCATTGTGGCCGTTTTGGGGAGCTCCCCACGCCAAAATGGGGCAACCTAAGGGGACTCCAGTCGGCCAGTTGGAGCCAAAGTAAAGTCTAGGTCTGTGTCCTGCTGCCCAACGGGGCTTTCTTCGCTGTGGGCGCCCCCTGGTGCTTCTCTAAGTTGTCCAATATTTCACATTGACAACAGTCTGCCACAAGGAAAAAAAGAAGGACAAAAAAAGCTTACAGCACCTGGTATTCCCAGGCGGTCTCCCATCCAAGTACTAACCAGGCCCGACCCTGCTTAGCTTCCGAGATCGGACGAGATCGGGCGTGTTCAGGGTGGTATGGCCGTAAGCGACAGTGAACTGCAGCCGGTAGGCCTTAAGGGGCCAGCAGAGGCCCTTGCTATCGTGTGTGCTTCTGTCACGGCCACTCATAAACACCGATTGCTCCTTCAGTCTGGTAAAATGAAAAAGCTTACAGCACCTGGTATTCCCAGGCGGTCTCCCATCCAAGTACTAACCAGGCCCGACCCTGCTTAGCTTCCGAGATCGGACGAGATCGGGCGTGTTCAGGGTGGTATGGCCGTAAGCGACAGTGAACCGCAGCCGGTAGGCCTTAATGGGCCAGCAGAGGCCCTTGCTATCGTGTGTGCTTCTGTCACGGCCACTCATAAACACCGATTGCTCCTTCAGTCTGGTAAAATGAAAAAGCTTACAGCACCTGGTATTCCCAGGCGGTCTCCCATCCAAGTACTAACCAGGCCCGACCCTGCTTAGCTTCCGAGATCGGACGAGATTGGGCGTGTTCAGGGTGGTATGGCCATGAGCGACAGTCAACCGCAGCCGGTAGGCCTTAATGGGCCAGCAGAGGCCCTTGCTATCGTGTGTGCTTCTGTCACGGCCACTCATAAACGACGATTGCTCCTTCAGTCTGGCAAAATGAAAAAGCTTACAGCACCTGGTATTCCCAGGCGGTCTCCCATCCAAGTACTAACCAGGCCCGACCCTGCTTAGCTTCCGAGATCGGACGAGATCGGGCGTGTTCAGGGTGGTATGGCCGTAAGCAAGTAAGGCAGCAGCCGCTAGGCCTCATATGCCAGTGTCACGCTAACGCGGAGGGGACTGGCGGGTGTCAGACCGGATGAGAAAAGCATCAGCAGAGGCTGCGGTCATTCAGGCGGTCAGTTAAGGGGTTATCGCTTCTCGGCCTTTTGGCTAAGATCAAGTGTAGTATCTGTTCTTATCAGTTTAATATCTGATACGTCCCCTATACGGGGACTACATATTAAACGGATTTTTGGACTCGGGAGTTGAAACAGGGGCTTGCTCCGTTCACTCCACGCATCGACCCGGCATTGCAGTGCTGCTGGGAACGGTGCGCCTCCTTCTGCTTTGTCGAAAGAAACTCGCATACACAAGGGCACCTTATCGTTCTGAACGGCGTGCCCGGTGGTTTACGCCCCTCCCCCTAGGCCATGCCCCCCATTTGTGTTAACCAACGCCCCCAAAGTGGTTGGGGGTTGGGGCGACGGGAGGAGTAGACTAATTCCGGGGTACAGGTGAAAAATCTTCAAAGTGTGGGCTGCTGAAAAAAAAAAAAAAACTGCATGTGCCGTTTTGCCCGGCTCTCCGCGGGGCCCCGGGGAGCCTTGTCACCCAGCCGGGGTGCCCGCCCACAACCCAGTCAAACTCACAACCTGGCTCTCCAGCCGAACCCAGGTACCCACTATTAGGCCACCCTCCCGGAACCTTTACCAATAGCTGCGGGCGCACCGAGGCCGGGGACCTGGTGGTACGAATCCAGCTTTTTGGCAAAGCATTGTGGCCGTTTTGGGGAGCTCCCCACGCCAAAATGGGGCAACCTAAGGGGACTCCAGTCGGCCAGTTGGAGCCAAAGTAAAGTCTAGGTCTGTGTCCTGCTGCCCAACGGGGCTTTCTTCGCTGTGGGCGACCCTGGTGCTTCTCTAAGTTGTCCAATATTTCACATTGACAACAGTCTGCCACAAGGAAAAAAAGAAGGACAAAAAAAGCTTACAGCACCTGGTATTCCCAGGCGGTCTCCCATCCAAGTACTAACCAGGCCCGACCCTGCTTAGCTTCCGAGATCGGACGAGATCGGGCGTGTTCAGGGTGGTATGGCCGTAAGCGACAGTGAACCGCAGCCGGTAGGCCTTAATGGGCCAGCAGAGGCCCTTGCTATCGTGTGTGCTTCTGTCAAGGCCACTCATAAACACCGATTGCTCCTTCAGT
>NW_027664711.1:95000-97500 GCF_963921795.1 Nannobrachium achirus
AAAAAAAAAAAAACCTGCATGTGCCGTTTTTGCCCGGCTCTCCGCGGGGCCCCGGGGAGCCTTGTCACCCAGCCGGGGTGCCCGCCCACAACCCAGTCAAACTCACAACCCGGCTCTCCAGCCGAACCCGGGTACCCACTATTAAGCCACCCTCCCGGAACCTTTACCAATAGCTGCGGGCGCACCGAGGCCGGGGACCTGGTGGTACGAATCCAGCTTTTTGGCAAAGCATTGTGGCCGTTTTGGGGAGCTCCCCACGCCAAAATGGGGCAACCTAAGGGGACTCCAGTCGGCCAGTTGGAGCCAAAGTAAAGTCTAGGTCTGTGTCCTGCTGCCCAACGGGGCTTTCTTCGCTGTGGGCGCCCCCTGGTGCTTCTCTAAGTTGTCCAATATTTCACATTGACAACAGTCTGCCACAAGGAAAAAAAGAAGGACAAAAAAAGCTTACAGCACCTGGTATTCCCAGGCGGTCTCCCATCCAAGTACTAACCAGGCCCGACCCTGCTTAGCTTCCGAGATCGGACGAGATCGGGCGTGTTCAGGGTGGTATGGCCGTAAGCGACAGTGAACTGCAGCCGGTAGGCCTTAAGGGGCCAGCAGAGGCCCTTGCTATCGTGTGTGCTTCTGTCACGGCCACTCATAAACACCGATTGCTCCTTCAGTCTGGTAAAATGAAAAAGCTTACAGCACCTGGTATTCCCAGGCGGTCTCCCATCCAAGTACTAACCAGGCCCGACCCTGCTTAGCTTCCGAGATCGGACGAGATCGGGCGTGTTCAGGGTGGTATGGCCGTAAGCGACAGTGAACCGCAGCCGGTAGGCCTTAATGGGCCAGCAGAGGCCCTTGCTATCGTGTGTGCTTCTGTCACGGCCACTCATAAACACCGATTGCTCCTTCAGTCTGGTAAAATGAAAAAGCTTACAGCACCTGGTATTCCCAGGCGGTCTCCCATCCAAGTACTAACCAGGCCCGACCCTGCTTAGCTTCCGAGATCGGACGAGATTGGGCGTGTTCAGGGTGGTATGGCCATGAGCGACAGTCAACCGCAGCCGGTAGGCCTTAATGGGCCAGCAGAGGCCCTTGCTATCGTGTGTGCTTCTGTCACGGCCACTCATAAACGACGATTGCTCCTTCAGTCTGGCAAAATGAAAAAGCTTACAGCACCTGGTATTCCCAGGCGGTCTCCCATCCAAGTACTAACCAGGCCCGACCCTGCTTAGCTTCCGAGATCGGACGAGATCGGGCGTGTTCAGGGTGGTATGGCCGTAAGCAAGTAAGGCAGCAGCCGCTAGGCCTCATATGCCAGTGTCACGCTAACGCGGAGGGGACTGGCGGGTGTCAGACCGGATGAGAAAAGCATCAGCAGAGGCTGCGGTCATTCAGGCGGTCAGTTAAGGGGTTATCGCTTCTCGGCCTTTTGGCTAAGATCAAGTGTAGTATCTGTTCTTATCAGTTTAATATCTGATACGTCCCCTATACGGGGACTACATATTAAACGGATTTTTGGACTCGGGAGTTGAAACAGGGGCTTGCTCCGTTCACTCCACGCATCGACCCGGCATTGCAGTGCTGCTGGGAACGGTGCGCCTCCTTCTGCTTTGTCGAAAGAAACTCGCATACACAAGGGCACCTTATCGTTCTGAACGGCGTGCCCGGTGGTTTACGCCCCTCCCCCTAGGCCATGCCCCCCATTTGTGTTAACCAACGCCCCCAAAGTGGTTGGGGGTTGGGGCGACGGGAGGAGTAGACTAATTCCGGGGTACAGGTGAAAAATCTTCAAAGTGTGGGCTGCTGAAAAAAAAAAAAAAACTGCATGTGCCGTTTTGCCCGGCTCTCCGCGGGGCCCCGGGGAGCCTTGTCACCCAGCCGGGGTGCCCGCCCACAACCCAGTCAAACTCACAACCTGGCTCTCCAGCCGAACCCAGGTACCCACTATTAGGCCACCCTCCCGGAACCTTTACCAATAGCTGCGGGCGCACCGAGGCCGGGGACCTGGTGGTACGAATCCAGCTTTTTGGCAAAGCATTGTGGCCGTTTTGGGGAGCTCCCCACGCCAAAATGGGGCAACCTAAGGGGACTCCAGTCGGCCAGTTGGAGCCAAAGTAAAGTCTAGGTCTGTGTCCTGCTGCCCAACGGGGCTTTCTTCGCTGTGGGCGACCCTGGTGCTTCTCTAAGTTGTCCAATATTTCACATTGACAACAGTCTGCCACAAGGAAAAAAAGAAGGACAAAAAAAGCTTACAGCACCTGGTATTCCCAGGCGGTCTCCCATCCAAGTACTAACCAGGCCCGACCCTGCTTAGCTTCCGAGATCGGACGAGATCGGGCGTGTTCAGGGTGGTATGGCCGTAAGCGACAGTGAACCGCAGCCGGTAGGCCTTAATGGGCCAGCAGAGGCCCTTGCTATCGTGTGTGCTTCTGTCACGGCCACTCATAAACACCGATTGCTCCTTCAGTCTGGTAAAATGAAAAAGCTTACAGCACCTGGTATTCCCAGGCGG
>NW_027664711.1:102500-105000 GCF_963921795.1 Nannobrachium achirus
AGACTAATTCCGGGGTACAGGTAAAAAATCTTCAAAGTGTGGGCTGCTGAAAAAAAAAAAAACCTGCATGTGCCGTTTTTGCCCGGCTCTCCGCGGGGCCCCGGGGAGCCTTGTCACCCAGCCGGGGTGCCCGCCCACAACCCAGTCAAACTCACAACCCGGCTCTCCAGCCGAACCCGGGTACCCACTATTAAGCCACCCTCCCGGAACCTTTACCAATAGCTGCGGGCGCACCGAGGCCGGGGACCTGGTGGTACGAATCCAGCTTTTTGGCAAAGCATTGTGGCCGTTTTGGGGAGCTCCCCACGCCAAAATGGGGCAACCTAAGGGGACTCCAGTCGGCCAGTTGGAGCCAAAGTAAAGTCTAGGTCTGTGTCCTGCTGCCCAACGGGGCTTTCTTCGCTGTGGGCGCCCCCTGGTGCTTCTCTAAGTTGTCCAATATTTCACATTGACAACAGTCTGCCACAAGGAAAAAAAGAAGGACAAAAAAAGCTTACAGCACCTGGTATTCCCAGGCGGTCTCCCATCCAAGTACTAACCAGGCCCGACCCTGCTTAGCTTCCGAGATCGGACGAGATCGGGCGTGTTCAGGGTGGTATGGCCGTAAGCGACAGTGAACTGCAGCCGGTAGGCCTTAAGGGGCCAGCAGAGGCCCTTGCTATCGTGTGTGCTTCTGTCACGGCCACTCATAAACACCGATTGCTCCTTCAGTCTGGTAAAATGAAAAAGCTTACAGCACCTGGTATTCCCAGGCGGTCTCCCATCCAAGTACTAACCAGGCCCGACCCTGCTTAGCTTCCGAGATCGGACGAGATCGGGCGTGTTCAGGGTGGTATGGCCGTAAGCGACAGTGAACCGCAGCCGGTAGGCCTTAATGGGCCAGCAGAGGCCCTTGCTATCGTGTGTGCTTCTGTCACGGCCACTCATAAACACCGATTGCTCCTTCAGTCTGGTAAAATGAAAAAGCTTACAGCACCTGGTATTCCCAGGCGGTCTCCCATCCAAGTACTAACCAGGCCCGACCCTGCTTAGCTTCCGAGATCGGACGAGATTGGGCGTGTTCAGGGTGGTATGGCCATGAGCGACAGTCAACCGCAGCCGGTAGGCCTTAATGGGCCAGCAGAGGCCCTTGCTATCGTGTGTGCTTCTGTCACGGCCACTCATAAACGACGATTGCTCCTTCAGTCTGGCAAAATGAAAAAGCTTACAGCACCTGGTATTCCCAGGCGGTCTCCCATCCAAGTACTAACCAGGCCCGACCCTGCTTAGCTTCCGAGATCGGACGAGATCGGGCGTGTTCAGGGTGGTATGGCCGTAAGCAAGTAAGGCAGCAGCCGCTAGGCCTCATATGCCAGTGTCACGCTAACGCGGAGGGGACTGGCGGGTGTCAGACCGGATGAGAAAAGCATCAGCAGAGGCTGCGGTCATTCAGGCGGTCAGTTAAGGGGTTATCGCTTCTCGGCCTTTTGGCTAAGATCAAGTGTAGTATCTGTTCTTATCAGTTTAATATCTGATACGTCCCCTATACGGGGACTACATATTAAACGGATTTTTGGACTCGGGAGTTGAAACAGGGGCTTGCTCCGTTCACTCCACGCATCGACCCGGCATTGCAGTGCTGCTGGGAACGGTGCGCCTCCTTCTGCTTTGTCGAAAGAAACTCGCATACACAAGGGCACCTTATCGTTCTGAACGGCGTGCCCGGTGGTTTACGCCCCTCCCCCTAGGCCATGCCCCCCATTTGTGTTAACCAACGCCCCCAAAGTGGTTGGGGGTTGGGGCGACGGGAGGAGTAGACTAATTCCGGGGTACAGGTGAAAAATCTTCAAAGTGTGGGCTGCTGAAAAAAAAAAAAAAACTGCATGTGCCGTTTTGCCCGGCTCTCCGCGGGGCCCCGGGGAGCCTTGTCACCCAGCCGGGGTGCCCGCCCACAACCCAGTCAAACTCACAACCTGGCTCTCCAGCCGAACCCAGGTACCCACTATTAGGCCACCCTCCCGGAACCTTTACCAATAGCTGCGGGCGCACCGAGGCCGGGGACCTGGTGGTACGAATCCAGCTTTTTGGCAAAGCATTGTGGCCGTTTTGGGGAGCTCCCCACGCCAAAATGGGGCAACCTAAGGGGACTCCAGTCGGCCAGTTGGAGCCAAAGTAAAGTCTAGGTCTGTGTCCTGCTGCCCAACGGGGCTTTCTTCGCTGTGGGCGACCCTGGTGCTTCTCTAAGTTGTCCAATATTTCACATTGACAACAGTCTGCCACAAGGAAAAAAAGAAGGACAAAAAAAGCTTACAGCACCTGGTATTCCCAGGCGGTCTCCCATCCAAGTACTAACCAGGCCCGACCCTGCTTAGCTTCCGAGATCGGACGAGATCGGGCGTGTTCAGGGTGGTATGGCCGTAAGCGACAGTGAACCGCAGCCGGTAGGCCTTAATGGGCCAGCAGAGGCCCTTGCTATCGTGTGTGCTTCTGTCACGGCCACTCATAAACACCGATTGCTCCT
>NW_027664711.1:115000-117500 GCF_963921795.1 Nannobrachium achirus
TGCTGAAAAAAAAAAAAACCTGCATGTGCCGTTTTTGCCCGGCTCTCCGCGGGGCCCCGGGGAGCCTTGTCACCCAGCCGGGGTGCCCGCCCACAACCCAGTCAAACTCACAACCCGGCTCTCCAGCCGAACCCGGGTACCCACTATTAAGCCACCCTCCCGGAACCTTTACCAATAGCTGCGGGCGCACCGAGGCCGGGGACCTGGTGGTACGAATCCAGCTTTTTGGCAAAGCATTGTGGCCGTTTTGGGGAGCTCCCCACGCCAAAATGGGGCAACCTAAGGGGACTCCAGTCGGCCAGTTGGAGCCAAAGTAAAGTCTAGGTCTGTGTCCTGCTGCCCAACGGGGCTTTCTTCGCTGTGGGCGCCCCCTGGTGCTTCTCTAAGTTGTCCAATATTTCACATTGACAACAGTCTGCCACAAGGAAAAAAAGAAGGACAAAAAAAGCTTACAGCACCTGGTATTCCCAGGCGGTCTCCCATCCAAGTACTAACCAGGCCCGACCCTGCTTAGCTTCCGAGATCGGACGAGATCGGGCGTGTTCAGGGTGGTATGGCCGTAAGCGACAGTGAACTGCAGCCGGTAGGCCTTAAGGGGCCAGCAGAGGCCCTTGCTATCGTGTGTGCTTCTGTCACGGCCACTCATAAACACCGATTGCTCCTTCAGTCTGGTAAAATGAAAAAGCTTACAGCACCTGGTATTCCCAGGCGGTCTCCCATCCAAGTACTAACCAGGCCCGACCCTGCTTAGCTTCCGAGATCGGACGAGATCGGGCGTGTTCAGGGTGGTATGGCCGTAAGCGACAGTGAACCGCAGCCGGTAGGCCTTAATGGGCCAGCAGAGGCCCTTGCTATCGTGTGTGCTTCTGTCACGGCCACTCATAAACACCGATTGCTCCTTCAGTCTGGTAAAATGAAAAAGCTTACAGCACCTGGTATTCCCAGGCGGTCTCCCATCCAAGTACTAACCAGGCCCGACCCTGCTTAGCTTCCGAGATCGGACGAGATTGGGCGTGTTCAGGGTGGTATGGCCATGAGCGACAGTCAACCGCAGCCGGTAGGCCTTAATGGGCCAGCAGAGGCCCTTGCTATCGTGTGTGCTTCTGTCACGGCCACTCATAAACGACGATTGCTCCTTCAGTCTGGCAAAATGAAAAAGCTTACAGCACCTGGTATTCCCAGGCGGTCTCCCATCCAAGTACTAACCAGGCCCGACCCTGCTTAGCTTCCGAGATCGGGCGTGTTCAGGGTGGTATGGCCGTAAGCAAGTAAGGCAGCAGCCGCTAGGCCTCATATGCCAGTGTCACGCTAACGCGGAGGGGACTGGCGGGTGTCAGACCGGATGAGAAAAGCATCAGCAGAGGCTGCGGTCATTCAGGCGGTCAGTTAAGGGGTTATCGCTTCTCGGCCTTTTGGCTAAGATCAAGTGTAGTATCTGTTCTTATCAGTTTAATATCTGATACGTCCCCTATACGGGGACTACATATTAAACGGATTTTTGGACTCGGGAGTTGAAACAGGGGCTTGCTCCGTTCACTCCACGCATCGACCCGGCATTGCAGTGCTGCTGGGAACGGTGCGCCTCCTTCTGCTTTGTCGAAAGAAACTCGCATACACAAGGGCACCTTATCGTTCTGAACGGCGTGCCCGGTGGTTTACGCCCCTCCCCCTAGGCCATGCCCCCCATTTGTGTTAACCAACGCCCCCAAAGTGGTTGGGGGTTGGGGCGACGGGAGGAGTAGACTAATTCCGGGGTACAGGTGAAAAATCTTCAAAGTGTGGGCTGCTGAAAAAAAAAAAAAAACTGCATGTGCCGTTTTGCCCGGCTCTCCGCGGGGCCCCGGGGAGCCTTGTCACCCAGCCGGGGTGCCCGCCCACAACCCAGTCAAACTCACAACCTGGCTCTCCAGCCGAACCCAGGTACCCACTATTAGGCCACCCTCCCGGAACCTTTACCAATAGCTGCGGGCGCACCGAGGCCGGGGACCTGGTGGTACGAATCCAGCTTTTTGGCAAAGCATTGTGGCCGTTTTGGGGAGCTCCCCACGCCAAAATGGGGCAACCTAAGGGGACTCCAGTCGGCCAGTTGGAGCCAAAGTAAAGTCTAGGTCTGTGTCCTGCTGCCCAACGGGGCTTTCTTCGCTGTGGGCGACCCTGGTGCTTCTCTAAGTTGTCCAATATTTCACATTGACAACAGTCTGCCACAAGGAAAAAAAGAAGGACAAAAAAAGCTTACAGCACCTGGTATTCCCAGGCGGTCTCCCATCCAAGTACTAACCAGGCCCGACCCTGCTTAGCTTCCGAGATCGGACGAGATCGGGCGTGTTCAGGGTGGTATGGCCGTAAGCGACAGTGAACCGCAGCCGGTAGGCCTTAATGGGCCAGCAGAGGCCCTTGCTATCGTGTGTGCTTCTGTCACGGCCACTCATAAACACCGATTGCTCCTTCAGTCTGGTAAAATGAAAAAGCTTACAGCACCTGGTATTCCCAGGCGGTCTCC
>NW_027664711.1:127500-132500 GCF_963921795.1 Nannobrachium achirus
CGAGATCGGGCGTGTTCAGGGTGGTATGGCCGTAAGCGACAGTGAACCGCAGCCGGTAGGCCTTAATGGGCCAGCAGAGGCCCTTGCTATCGTGTGTGCTTCTGTCACGGCCACTCATAAACACCGATTGCTCCTTCAGTCTGGTAAAATGAAAAAGCTTACAGCACCTGGTATTCCCAGGCGGTCTCCCATCCAAGTACTAACCAGGACCGACCCTGCTTAGCTTCCGAGATCGGACGAGATTGGGCGTGTTCAGAGTGGTATGGCCATGAGCGACAGTCAACCGCAGCCGGTAGGCCTTAATGGGCCAGCAGAGGCCCTTGCTATCGTGTGTGCTTCTGTCACGGCCACTCATAAACGACGATTGCTCCTTCAGTCTGGCAAAATGAAAAAGCTTACAGCACCTGGTATTCCCAGGCGGTCTCCCATCCAAGTACTAACCAGGCCCGACCCTGCTTAGCTTCCGAGATCGGACGAGATCGGGCGTGTTCAGGGTGGTATGGCCGTAAGCAAGTAAGGCAGCAGCCGCTAGGCCTCATATGCCAGTGTCACGCTAACGCGGAGGGGACTGGCGGGTGTCAGACCGGATGAGAAAAGCATCAGCAGAGGCTGCGGTCATTCAGGCGGTCAGTTAAGGGGTTATCGCTTCTCGGCCTTTTGGCTAAGATCAAGTGTAGTATCTGTTCTTATCAGTTTAATATCTGATACGTCCCCTATACGGGGACTACATATTAAACGGATTTTTGGACTCGGGAGTTGAAACAGGGGCTTGCTCCGTTCACTCCACGCATCGACCCGGCATTGCAGTGCCGCTGGGAACGGTGCGCCTCCTTCTGCTTTGTCGAAAGAAACTCGCATACACAAGGGCACCTTATCGTTCTGAACGGCGTGCCCGGTGGTTTACGCCCCGCCCCCTAGGCCGTGCCCCCCATTTGTGTTAACCAACGCCCCCAAAGTTGTTGGGGGTTGGGGCGACGGGAGGAGTAGACTAATTCCGGGGTACAGGTAAAAAATCTTCAAAGTGTGGGCTGCTGAAAAAAAAAAAAACCTGCATGTGCCGTTTTTGCCCGGCTCTCCGCGGGGCCCCGGGGAGCCTTGTCACCCAGCCGGGGTGCCCGCCCACAACCCAGTCAAACTCACAACCCGGCTCTCCAGCCGAACCCGGGTACCCACTATTAAGCCACCCTCCCGGAACCTTTACCAATAGCTGCGGGCGCACCGAGGCCGGGGACCTGGTGGTACGAATCCAGCTTTTTGGCAAAGCATTGTGGCCGTTTTGGGGAGCTCCCCACGCCAAAATGGGGCAACCTAAGGGGACTCCAGTCGGCCAGTTGGAGCCAAAGTAAAGTCTAGGTCTGTGTCCTGCTGCCCAACGGGGCTTTCTTCGCTGTGGGCGCCCCCTGGTGCTTCTATAAGTTGTCCAATATTTCACATTGACAACAGTCTGCCACAAGGAAAAAAAGAAGGACAAAAAAAGCTTACAGCACCTGGTATTCCCAGGCGGTCTCCCATCCAAGTACTAACCAGGCCCGACCCTGCTTAGCTTCCGAGATCGGACGAGATCGGGCGTGTTCAGGGTGGTATGGCCGTAAGCGACAGTGAACTGCAGCCGGTAGGCCTTAAGGGGCCAGCAGAGGCCCTTGCTATCGTGTGTGCTTCTGTCACGGCCACTCATAAACACCGATTGCTCCTTCAGTCTGGTAAAATGAAAAAGCTTACAGCACCTGGTATTCCCAGGCGGTCTCCCATCCAAGTACTAACCAGGGCCGACCCTGCTTAGCTTCCGAGATCGGACGAGATCGGGCGTGTTCAGGGTGGTATGGCCGTAAGCGACAGTGAACCGCAGCCGGTAGGCCTTAATGGGCCAGCAGAGGCCCTTGCTATCGTGTGTGCTTCTGTCACGGCCACTCATAAACACCGATTGCTCCTTCAGTCTGGTAAAATGAAAAAGCTTACAGCACCTGGTATTCCCAGGCGGTCTCCCATCCAAGTACTAACCAGGCCCGACCCTGCTTAGCTTCCGAGATCGGACGAGATTGGGCGTGTTCAGGGTGGTATGGCCATGAGCGACAGTCAACCGCAGCCGGTAGGCCTTAATGGGCCAGCAGAGGCCCTTGCTATCGTGTGTGCTTCTGTCACGGCCACTCATAAACGACGATTGCTCCTTCAGTCTGGCAAAATGAAAAAGCTTACAGCACCTGGTATTCCCAGGCGGTCTCCCATCCAAGTACTAACCAGGCCCGACCCTGCTTAGCTTCCGAGATCGGGCGTGTTCAGGGTGGTATGGCCGTAAGCAAGTAAGGCAGCAGCCGCTAGGCCTCATATGCCAGTGTCACGCTAACGCGGAGGGGACTGGCGGGTGTCAGACCGGATGAGAAAAGCATCAGCAGAGGCTGCGGTCATTCAGGCGGTCAGTTAAGGGGTTATCGCTTCTCGGCCTTTTGGCTAAGATCAAGTGTAGTATCTGTTCTTATCAGTTTAATATCTGATACGTCCCCTATACGGGGACTACATATTAAACGGATTTTTGGACTCGGGAGTTGAAACAGGGGCTTGCTCCGTTCACTCCACGCATCGACCCGGCATTGCAGTGCTGCTGGGAACGGTGCGCCTCCTTCTGCTTTGTCGAAAGAAACTCGCATACACAAGGGCACCTTATCGTTCTGAACGGCGTGCCCGGTGGTTTACGCCCCTCCCCCTAGGCCATGCCCCCCATTTGTGTTAACCAACGCCCCCAAAGTGGTTGGGGGTTGGGGCGACGGGAGGAGTAGACTAATTCCGGGGTACAGGTGAAAAATCTTCAAAGTGTGGGCTGCTGAAAAAAAAAAAAAAACTGCATGTGCCGTTTTGCCCGGCTCTCCGCGGGGCCCCGGGGAGCCTTGTCACCCAGCCGGGGTGCCCGCCCACAACCCAGTCAAACTCACAACCTGGCTCTCCAGCCGAACCCAGGTACCCACTATTAGGCCACCCTCCCGGAACCTTTACCAATAGCTGCGGGCGCACCGAGGCCGGGGACCTGGTGGTACGAATCCAGCTTTTTGGCAAAGCATTGTGGCCGTTTTGGGGAGCTCCCCACGCCAAAATGGGGCAACCTAAGGGGACTCCAGTCGGCCAGTTGGAGCCAAAGTAAAGTCTAGGTCTGTGTCCTGCTGCCCAACGGGGCTTTCTTCGCTGTGGGCGACCCTGGTGCTTCTCTAAGTTGTCCAATATTTCACATTGACAACAGTCTGCCACAAGGAAAAAAAGAAGGACAAAAAAAGCTTACAGCACCTGGTATTCCCAGGCGGTCTCCCATCCAAGTACTAACCAGGCCCGACCCTGCTTAGCTTCCGAGATCGGACGAGATCGGGCGTGTTCAGGGTGGTATGGCCGTAAGCGACAGTGAACCGCAGCCGGTAGGCCTTAATGGGCCAGCAGAGGCCCTTGCTATCGTGTGTGCTTCTGTCACGGCCACTCATAAACACCGATTGCTCCTTCAGTCTGGTAAAATGAAAAAGCTTACAGCACCTGGTATTCCCAGGCGGTCTCCCATCCAAGTACTAACCAGGCCCGACCCTGCTTAGCTTCCGAGATCGGACGAGATTGGGCGTGTTCAGGGTGGTATGGCCATGAGCGACAGTCAACCGCAGCCGGTAGGCCTTAATGGGCCAGCAGAGGCCCTTGCTATCGTGTGTGCTTCTGTCACGGCCACTCATAAACACCGATTGCTCCTTCAGTCTGGCAAAATGAAAAAGCTTACAGCACCTGGTATTCCCAGGCGGTCTCCCATCCAAGTACTAACCAGGCCCGACCCTGCTTAGCTTCCGAGATCGGACGAGATCGGGCGTGTTCAGGGTGGTATGGCCGTAAGCAAGTAAGGCAGCAGCCGCTAGGCCTCATATGCCAGTGTCACGCTAACGCGGAGGGGACTGGCGGGTGTCAGACCGGATGAGAAAAGCATCAGCAGAGGCTGCGGTCATTCAGGCGGTCAGTTAAGGGGTTATCGCTTCTCGGCCTTTTGGCTAAGATCAAGTGTAGTATCTGTTCTTATCAGTTTAATATCTGATACGTCCCCTATACGGGGACTACATATTAAACAGATTTTTGGACTCGGGAGTTGAAACAGGGGCTTGCTCCGTTCACTCCACGCATCGACCCGGCATTGCAGTGCCGCTGGGAACGGTGCGCCTCCTTCTGCTTTGTCGAAAGAAACTCGCATACACAAGGGCACCTTATCGTTCTGAACGGCGTGCCCGGTGGTTTACGCCCCGCCCCCTAGGCCGTGCCCCCCATTTGTGTTAACCAACGCCCCCAAAGTTGTTGGGGGTTGGGGCGACGGGAGGAGTAGACTAATTCCGGGGTACAGGTGAAAAATCTTCAAAGTGTGGGCTGCTGAAAAAAAAAAAAACCTGCATGTGCCGTTTTTGCCCGGCTCTCCGCGGGGCCCCGGGGAGCCTTGTCAACCAGCCGGGGTGCCCGCCCACAACCCAGTCAAACTCACAACCCGGCTCTCCAGCCGAACCCGGGTACCCACTATTAAGCCACCCTCCCGGAACCTTTACCAATAGCTGCGGGCGCACCGAGGCCGGGGACCTGGTGGTACGAATCCAGCTTTTTGGCAAAGCATTGTGGCCGTTTTGGGGAGCTCCCCACGCCAAAATGGGGCAACCTAAGGGGACTCCAGTCGGCCAGTTGGAGCCAAAGTAAAGTCTAGGTCTGTGTCCTGCTGCCCAACGGGGCTTTCTTCGCTGTGGGCGCCCCCTGGTGCTTCTCTAAGTTGTCCAATATTTCACATTGACAACAGTCTGCCACAAGGAAAAAAAGAAGGACAAAAAAAGCTTACAGCACCTGGTATTCCCAGGCGGTCTCCCATCCAAGTACTAACCAGGCCCGACCCTGCTTAGCTTCCGAGATCGGACGAGATCGGGCGTGTTCAGGGTGGTATGGCCGTAAGCGACAGTGAACCGCAGCCGGTAGGCCTTAATGGGCCAGCAGAGGCCCTTGCTATCGTGTGTGCTTCT
>NW_027664711.1:142500-145000 GCF_963921795.1 Nannobrachium achirus
AAAAAGCTTACAGCACCTGGTATTCCCAGGCGGTCTCCCATCCAAGTACTAACCAGGCCCGACCCTGCTTAGCTTCCGAGATCGGACGAGATCGGGCGTGTTCAGGGTGGTATGGCCGTAAGCGACAGTGAACTGCAGCCGGTAGGCCTTAAGGGGCCAGCAGAGGCCCTTGCTATCGTGTGTGCTTCTGTCACGGCCACTCATAAACACCGATTGCTCCTTCAGTCTGGTAAAATGAAAAAGCTTACAGCACCTGGTATTCCCAGGCGGTCTCCCATCCAAGTACTAACCAGGGCCGACCCTGCTTAGCTTCCGAGATCGGACGAGATCGGGCGTGTTCAGGGTGGTATGGCCGTAAGCGACAGTGAACCGCAGCCGGTAGGCCTTAATGGGCCAGCAGAGGCCCTTGCTATCGTGTGTGCTTCTGTCACGGCCACTCATAAACACCGATTGCTCCTTCAGTCTGGTAAAATGAAAAAGCTTACAGCACCTGGTATTCCCAGGCGGTCTCCCATCCAAGTACTAACCAGGCCCGACCCTGCTTAGCTTCCGAGATCGGACGAGATTGGGCGTGTTCAGGGTGGTATGGCCATGAGCGACAGTCAACCGCAGCCGGTAGGCCTTAATGGGCCAGCAGAGGCCCTTGCTATCGTGTGTGCTTCTGTCACGGCCACTCATAAACGACGATTGCTCCTTCAGTCTGGCAAAATGAAAAAGCTTACAGCACCTGGTATTCCCAGGCGGTCTCCCATCCAAGTACTAACCAGGCCCGACCCTGCTTAGCTTCCGAGATCGGACGAGATCGGGCGTGTTCAGGGTGGTATGGCCGTAAGCAAGTAAGGCAGCAGCCGCTAGGCCTCATATGCCAGTGTCACGCTAACGCGGAGGGGACTGGCGGGTGTCAGACCGGATGAGAAAAGCATCAGCAGAGGCTGCGGTCATTCAGGCGGTCAGTTAAGGGGTTATCGCTTCTCGGCCTTTTGGCTAAGATCAAGTGTAGTATCTGTTCTTATCAGTTTAATATCTGATACGTCCCCTATACGGGGACTACATATTAAACGGATTTTTGGACTCGGGAGTTGAAACAGGGGCTTGCTCCGTTCACTCCACGCATCGACCCGGCATTGCAGTGCTGCTGGGAACGGTGCGCCTCCTTCTGCTTTGTCGAAAGAAACTCGCATACACAAGGGCACCTTATCGTTCTGAACGGCGTGCCCGGTGGTTTACGCCCCTCCCCCTAGGCCATGCCCCCCATTTGTGTTAACCAACGCCCCCAAAGTGGTTGGGGGTTGGGGCGACGGGAGGAGTAGACTAATTCCGGGGTACAGGTGAAAAATCTTCAAAGTGTGGGCTGCTGAAAAAAAAAAAAAAACTGCATGTGCCGTTTTGCCCGGCTCTCCGCGGGGCCCCGGGGAGCCTTGTCACCCAGCCGGGGTGCCCGCCCACAACCCAGTCAAACTCACAACCTGGCTCTCCAGCCGAACCCAGGTACCCACTATTAGGCCACCCTCCCGGAACCTTTACCAATAGCTGCGGGCGCACCGAGGCCGGGGACCTGGTGGTACGAATCCAGCTTTTTGGCAAAGCATTGTGGCCGTTTTGGGGAGCTCCCCACGCCAAAATGGGGCAACCTAAGGGGACTCCAGTCGGCCAGTTGGAGCCAAAGTAAAGTCTAGGTCTGTGTCCTGCTGCCCAACGGGGCTTTCTTCGCTGTGGGCGACCCTGGTGCTTCTCTAAGTTGTCCAATATTTCACATTGACAACAGTCTGCCACAAGGAAAAAAAGAAGGACAAAAAAAGCTTACAGCACCTGGTATTCCCAGGCGGTCTCCCATCCAAGTACTAACCAGGCCCGACCCTGCTTAGCTTCCGAGATCGGACGAGATCGGGCGTGTTCAGGGTGGTATGGCCGTAAGCGACAGTGAACCGCAGCCGGTAGGCCTTAATGGGCCAGCAGAGGCCCTTGCTATCGTGTGTGCTTCTGTCACGGCCACTCATAAACACCGATTGCTCCTTCAGTCTGGTAAAATGAAAAAGCTTACAGCACCTGGTATTCCCAGGCGGTCTCCCATCCAAGTACTAACCAGGCCCGACCCTGCTTAGCTTCCGAGATCGGACGAGATTGGGCGTGTTCAGGGTGGTATGGCCATGAGCGACAGTCAACCGCAGCCGGTAGGCCTTAATGGGCCAGCAGAGGCCCTTGCTATCGTGTGTGCTTCTGTCACGGCCACTCATAAACGACGATTGCTCCTTCAGTCTGGCAAAATGAAAAAGCTTACAGCACCTGGTATTCCCAGGCGGTCTCCCATCCAAGTACTAACCAGGCCCGACCCTGCTTAGCTTCCGAGATCGGACGAGATCGGGCGTGTTCAGGGTGGTATGGCCGTAAGCAAGTAAGGCAGCAGCCGCTAGGCCTCATATGCCAGTGTCACGCTAACGCGGAGGGGACTGGCGGGTGTCAGACCGGATGAGAAAAGCATCAGCAGAGGCTGCGGTCATTC
>NW_027664711.1:157500-160000 GCF_963921795.1 Nannobrachium achirus
CGGTAGGCCTTAATGGGCCAGCAGAGGCCCTTGCTATCGTGTGTGCTTCTGTCACGGCCACTCATAAACACCGATTGCTCCTTCAGTCTGGTAAAATGAAAAAGCTTACAGCACCTGGTATTCCCAGGCGGTCTCCCATCCAAGTACTAACCAGGCCCGACCCTGCTTAGCTTCCGAGATCGGACGAGATTGGGCGTGTTCAGGGTGGTATGGCCATGAGCGACAGTCAACCGCAGCCGGTAGGCCTTAATGGGCCAGCAGAGGCCCTTGCTATCGTGTGTGCTT
The DNA here is from genome assembly GCF_963921795.1 of Nannobrachium achirus. Lineage (NCBI taxonomy): Eukaryota > Metazoa > Chordata > Actinopteri > Myctophiformes > Myctophidae > Nannobrachium > Nannobrachium achirus. The sequence continues at coordinate 157,786 of NW_027664711.1, forward strand.
CTGTCACGGCCACTCATAAACGACGATTGCTCCTTCAGTCTGGCAAAATGAAAAAGCTTACAGCACCTGGTATTCCCAGGCGGTCTCCCATCCAAGTACTAACCAGGCCCGACCCTGCTTAGCTTCCGAGATCGGACGAGATCGGGCGTGTTCAGGGTGGTATGGCCGTAAGCAAGTAAGGCAGCAGCCGCTAGGCCTCATATGCCAGTGTCACGCTAACGCGGAGGGGACTGGCGGGTGTCAGACCGGATGAGAAAAGCATCAGCAGAGGCTGCGGTCATTCAGGCGGTCAGTTAAGGGGTTATCGCTTCTCGGCCTTTTGGCTAAGATCAAGTGTAGTATCTGTTCTTATCAGTTTAATATCTGATACGTCCCCTATACGGGGACTACATATTAAACGGATTTTTGGACTCGGGAGTTGAAACAGGGGCTTGCTCCGTTCACTCCACGCATCGACCCGGCATTGCAGTGCCGCTGGGAACGGTGCGCCTCCTTCTGCTTTGTCGAAAGAAACTCGCATACACAAGGGCACCTTATCGTTCTGAACGGCGTGCCCGGTGGTTTACGCCCCGCCCCCTAGGCCGTGCCCCCCATTTGTGTTAACCAACGCCCCCAAAGTTGTTGGGGGTTGGGGCGACGGGAGGAGTAGACTAATTCCGGGGTACAGGTGAAAAATCTTCAAAGTGTGGGCTGCTGAAAAAAAAAAAAACCTTCATGTGCCGTTTTTGCCCGGCTCTCCGCGGGGCCCCGGGGAGCCTTGTCACCCAGCCGGGGTGCCCGCCCACAACCCAGTCAAACTCACAACCCGGCTCTCCAGCCGAACCCGGGTACCCACTATTAAGCCACCCTCCCGGAACCTTTACCAATAGCTGCGGGCGCACCGAGGCCGGGGACCTGGTGGTACGAATCCAGCTTTTTGGCAAAGCATTGTGGCCGTTTTGGGGAGCTCCCCACGCCAAAATGGGGCAACCTAAGGGGACTCCAGTCGGCCAGTTGGAGCCAAAGTAAAGTCTAGGTCTGTGTCCTGCTGCCCAACGGGGCTTTCTTCGCTGTGGGCGCCCCCTGGTGCTTCTCTAAGTTGTCCAATATTTCACATTGACAACAGTCTGCCACAAGGAAAAAAAGAAGGACAAAAAAAGCTTACAGCACCTGGTATTCCCAGGCGGTCTCCCATCCAAGTACTAACCAGGCCCGACCCTGCTTAGCTTCCGAGATCGGACGAGATCGGGCGTGTTCAGGGTGGTATGGCCGTAAGCGACAGTGAACTGCAGCCGGTAGGCCTTAAGGGGCCAGCAGAGGCCCTTGCTATCGTGTGTGCTTCTGTCACGGCCACTCATAAACACCGATTGCTCCTTCAGTCTGGTAAAATGAAAAAGCTTACAGCACCTGGTATTCCCAGGCGGTCTCCCATCCAAGTACTAACCAGGCCCGACCCTGCTTAGCTTCCGAGATCGGACGAGATCGGGCGTGTTCAGGGTGGTATGGCCGTAAGCGACAGTGAACCGCAGCCGGTAGGCCTTAATGGGCCAGCAGAGGCCCTTGCTATCGTGTGTGCTTCTGTCACGGCCACTCATAAACACCGATTGCTCCTTCAGTCTGGTAAAATGAAAAAGCTTACAGCACCTGGTATTCCCAGGCGGTCTCCCATCCAAGTACTAACCAGGCCCGACCCTGCTTAGCTTCCGAGATCGGACGAGATTGGGCGTGTTCAGGGTGGTATGGCCATGAGCGACAGTCAACCGCAGCCGGTAGGCCTTAATGGGCCAGCAGAGGCCCTTGCTATCGTGTGTGCTTCTGTCACGGCCACTCATAAACGACGATTGCTCCTTCAGTCTGGCAAAATGAAAAAGCTTACAGCACCTGGTATTCCCAGGCGGTCTCCCATCCAAGTACTAACCAGGCCCGACCCTGCTTAGCTTCCGAGATCGGACGAGATCGGGCGTGTTCAGGGTGGTATGGCCGTAAGCAAGTAAGGCAGCAGCCGCTAGGCCTCATATGCCAGTGTCACGCTAACGCGGAGGGGACTGGCGGTTGTCAGACCGGATGAGAAAAACATCAGCAGAGGCTGCGGTCATTCAGGCGGTCAGTTAAGGGGTTATTGCTTCTCGGCCTTTTGGCTAAGATCAAGTGTAGTATCTGTTCTTATCAGTTTAATATCTGATACGTCCCCTATACGGGGACTACATATTAAACGGATTTTTGGACTCGGGAGTTG
>NW_027664711.1:170000-172500 GCF_963921795.1 Nannobrachium achirus
CTTCTGTCACGGCCACTCATAAACACCGATTGCTCCTTCAGTCTGGTAAAATGAAAAAGCTTACAGCACCTGGTATTCCCAGGCGGTCTCCCATCCAAGTACTAACCAGGCCCGACCCTGCTTAGCTTCCGAGATCGGACGAGATTGGGCGTGTTCAGGGTGGTATGGCCATGAGCGACAGTCAACCGCAGCCGGTAGGCCTTAATGGGCCAGCAGAGGCCCTTGCTATCGTGTGTGCTTCTGTCACGGCCACTCATAAACGACGATTGCTCCTTCAGTCTGGCAAAATGAAAAAGCTTACAGCACCTGGTATTCCCAGGCGGTCTCCCATCCAAGTACTAACCAGGCCCGACCCTGCTTAGCTTCCGAGATCGGACGAGATCGGGCGTGTTCAGGGTGGTATGGCCGTAAGCAAGTAAGGCAGCAGCCGCTAGGCCTCATATGCCAGTGTCACGCTAACGCGGAGGGGACTGGCGGGTGTCAGACCGGATGAGAAAAGCATCAGCAGAGGCTGCGGTCATTCAGGCGGTCAGTTAAGGGGTTATCGCTTCTCGGCCTTTTGGCTAAGATCAAGTGTAGTATCTGTTCTTATCAGTTTAATATCTGATACGTCCCCTATACGGGGACTACATATTAAACGGATTTTTGGACTCGGGAGTTGAAACAGGGGCTTGCTCCGTTCACTCCACGCATCGACCCGGCATTGCAGTGCTGCTGGGAACGGTGCGCCTCCTTCTGCTTTGTCGAAAGAAACTCGCATACACAAGGGCACCTTATCGTTCTGAACGGCGTGCCCGGTGGTTTACGCCCCTCCCCCTAGGCCATGCCCCCCATTTGTGTTAACCAACGCCCCCAAAGTGGTTGGGGGTTGGGGCGACGGGAGGAGTAGACTAATTCCGGGGTACAGGTGAAAAATCTTCAAAGTGTGGGCTGCTGAAAAAAAAAAAAAAACTGCATGTGCCGTTTTGCCCGGCTCTCCGCGGGGCCCCGGGGAGCCTTGTCACCCAGCCGGGGTGCCCGCCCACAACCCAGTCAAACTCACAACCTGGCTCTCCAGCCGAACCCAGGTACCCACTATTAGGCCACCCTCCCGGAACCTTTACCAATAGCTGCGGGCGCACCGAGGCCGGGGACCTGGTGGTACGAATCCAGCTTTTTGGCAAAGCATTGTGGCCGTTTTGGGGAGCTCCCCACGCCAAAATGGGGCAACCTAAGGGGACTCCAGTCGGCCAGTTGGAGCCAAAGTAAAGTCTAGGTCTGTGTCCTGCTGCCCAACGGGGCTTTCTTCGCTGTGGGCGACCCTGGTGCTTCTCTAAGTTGTCCAATATTTCACATTGACAACAGTCTGCCACAAGGAAAAAAAGAAGGACAAAAAAAGCTTACAGCACCTGGTATTCCCAGGCGGTCTCCCATCCAAGTACTAACCAGGCCCGACCCTGCTTAGCTTCCGAGATCGGACGAGATCGGGCGTGTTCAGGGTGGTATGGCCGTAAGCGACAGTGAACCGCAGCCGGTAGGCCTTAATGGGCCAGCAGAGGCCCTTGCTATCGTGTGTGCTTCTGTCACGGCCACTCATAAACACCGATTGCTCCTTCAGTCTGGTAAAATGAAAAAGCTTACAGCACCTGGTATTCCCAGGCGGTCTCCCATCCAAGTACTAACCAGGCCCGACCCTGCTTAGCTTCCGAGATCGGACGAGATTGGGCGTGTTCAGGGTGGTATGGCCATGAGCGACAGTCAACCGCAGCCGGTAGGCCTTAATGGGCCAGCAGAGGCCCTTGCTATCGTGTGTGCTTCTGTCACGGCCACTCATAAACGACGATTGCTCCTTCAGTCTGGCAAAATGAAAAAGCTTACAGCACCTGGTATTCCCAGGCGGTCTCCCATCCAAGTACTAACCAGGCCCGACCCTGCTTAGCTTCCGAGATCGGACGAGATCGGGCGTGTTCAGGGTGGTATGGCCGTAAGCAAGTAAGGCAGCAGCCGCTAGGCCTCATATGCCAGTGTCACGCTAACGCGGAGGGGACTGGCGGGTGTCAGACCGGATGAGAAAAGCATCAGCAGAGGCTGCGGTCATTCAGGCGGTCAGTTAAGGGGTTATCGCTTCTCGGCCTTTTGGCTAAGATCAAGTGTAGTATCTGTTCTTATCAGTTTAATATCTGATACGTCCCCTATACGGGGACTACATATTAAACGGATTTTTGGACTCGGGAGTTGAAACAGGGGCTTGCTCCGTTCACTCCACGCATCGACCCGGCATTGCAGTGCCGCTGGGAACGGTGCGCCTCCTTCTGCTTTGTCGAAAGAAACTCGCATACACAAGGGCACCTTATCGTTCTGAACGGCGTGCCCGGTGGTTTACGCCCCGCCCCCTAGGCCGTGCCCCCCATTTGTGTTAACCAACGCCCCCAAAGTTGTTGGGGGTTGGGGCGACGGGAGGAGTAGACTAATTCCGGGGTACAGGTGAAAAATCTTCAAAGTGTGGGCTGCTGAAAAAAAA
>NW_027664711.1:195000-282500 GCF_963921795.1 Nannobrachium achirus
TGCAGCCGGTAGGCCTTAAGGGGCCAGCAGAGGCCCTTGCTATCGTGTGTGCTTCTGTCACGGCCACTCATAAACACCGATTGCTCCTTCAGTCTGGTAAAATGAAAAAGCTTACAGCACCTGGTATTCCCAGGCGGTCTCCCATCCAAGTACTAACCAGGCCCGACCCTGCTTAGCTTCCGAGATCGGACGAGATCGGGCGTGTTCAGGGTGGTATGGCCGTAAGCGACAGTGAACCGCAGCCGGTAGGCCTTAATGGGCCAGCAGAGGCCCTTGCTATCGTGTGTGCTTCTGTCACGGCCACTCATAAACACCGATTGCTCCTTCAGTCTGGTAAAATGAAAAAGCTTACAGCACCTGGTATTCCCAGGCGGTCTCCCATCCAAGTACTAACCAGGCCCGACCCTGCTTAGCTTCCGAGATCGGACGAGATTGGGCGTGTTCAGGGTGGTATGGCCATGAGCGACAGTTAACCGCAGCCGGTAGGCCTTAATGGGCCAGCAGAGGCCCTTGCTATCGTGTGTGCTTCTGTCACGGCCACTCATAAACGACGATTGCTCCTTCAGTCTGGCAAAATGAAAAAGCTTACAGCACCTGGTATTCCCAGGCGGTCTCCCATCCAAGTACTAACCAGGCCCGACCCTGCTTAGCTTCCGAGATCGGACGAGATCGGGCGTGTTCAGGGTGGTATGGCCGTAAGCAAGTAAGGCAGCAGCCGCTAGGCCTCATATGCCAGTGTCACGCTAACGCGGAGGGGACTGGCGGTTGTCAGACCGGATGAGAAAAACATCAGCAGAGGCTGCGGTCATTCAGGCGGTCAGTTAAGGGGTTATTGCTTCTCGGCCTTTTGGCTAAGATCAAGTGTAGTATCTGTTCTTATCAGTTTAATATCTGATACGTCCCCTATACGGGGACTACATATTAAACGGATTTTTGGACTCGGGAGTTGAAACAGGGGCTTGCTCCGTTCACTCCACGCATCGACCCGGCATTGCAGTGCCGCTGGGAACGGTGCGCCTCCTTCTGCTTTGTCGAAAGAAACTCGCATACACAAGGGCACCTTATCGTTCTGAACGGCGTGCCCGGTGGTTTACGCCCCGCCCCCTAGGCCGTGCCCCCCATTTGTGTTAACCAACGCCCCCAAAGTGGTTGGGGGTTGGGGCGACGGGAGGAGTAGACTAATTCCGGGGTACAGGTGAAAAATCTTCAAAGTGTGGGCTGCTGAAAAAAAAAAAAACCTGCATGTGCCGTTTTTGCCCGGCTCTCCGCGGGGCCCCGGGGAGCCTTGTCACCCAGCCGGGGTACCCGCCCACAACCCAGTCAAACTCACAACCCGGCTCTCCAGCCGAACCCGGGTACCCACTATTAAGCCACCCTCCCGGAACCTTTACCAATAGCTGCGGGCGCACCGAGGCCGGGGACCTGGTGGTACGAATCCAGCTTTTTGGCAAAGCATTGTGGCCGTTTTGGGGAGCTCCCCACGCCAAAATGGGGCAACCTAAGGGGACTCCAGTCGGCCAGTTGGAGCCAAAGTAAAGTCTAGGTCTGTGTCCTGCTGCCCAACGGGGCTTTCTTCGCTGTGGGCGCCCCCTGGTGCTTCTCTAAGTTGTCCAATATTTCACATTGACAACAGTCTGCCACAAGGAAAAAAAGAAGGACAAAAAAAGCTTACAGCACCTGATATTCCCAGGCAGTCTCCGATCCAAGTACTAACCAGGCCCGACCCTGCTTAGCTTCCGAGATCGGACGAGATCGGGCGTGTTCAGGGTGGTATGGCCGTAAGCGACAGTGAACCGCAGCCGGTAGGCCTTAATGGGCCAGCAGAGGCCCTTGCTATCGTGTGTGCTTCTGTCACGGCCACTCATAAACACCGATTGCTCCTTCAGTCTGGTAAAATGAAAAAGCTTACAGCACCTGGTATTCCCAGGCGGTCTCCCATCCAAGTACTAACCAGGCCCGACCCTGCTTAGCTTCCGAGATCGGACGAGATCGGGCGTGTTCAGGGTGGTATGGCCGTAAGCAAGTAAGGCAGCAGCCGCTAGGCCTCATATGCCAGTGTCACGCTAACGCGGAGGGGACTGGCGGGTGTCAGACCGGATGAGAAAAGCATCAGCAGAGGCTGCGGTCGTTCAGGCAGTCAGTTAAGGGGTTATCGCTTCTCGGCCTTTTGGCTAAGTTCAAGTGTAGTATCTGTTCTTATCAGTTTAATATCTGATACGTCCCCTATACGGGGACTACATATTAAACGGATTTTTGGACTCGGGAGTTGAAACAGGGGCTTGCTCCGTTCACTCCACGCATCGACCCGGCATTGCAGTGCCGCTGGGAACGGTGCGCCTCCTTCTGCTTTGTCGAAAGAAACTCGCATACACAAGGGCACCTTATCGTTCTGAACGGCGTGCCCGGTGGTTTACGCCCCGCCCCCTAGGCCGTGCCCCCCATTTGTGTTAACCAACGCCCCCAAAGTGGTTGGGGGTTGGGGCGACGGGAGGAGTAGACTAATTCCGGGGTACAGGTGAAAAATCTTCAAAGTGTGGGCTGCTGAAAAAAAAAAAAAACCTGCATGTGCCGTTTTGCCCGGCTCTCCGCGGGGCCCCGGGGAGCCTTGTCACCCAGCCGGGGTGCCCGCCCACAACCCAGTCAAACTCACAACCCGGCTCTCCAGCCGAACCCGGGTACCCACTATTAAGCCACCCTCCCGGAACCTTTACCAATAGCTGCGGGCGCACCGAGGCCGGGGACCTGGTGGTACGAATCCAGCTTTTTGGCAAAGCATTGTGGCCGTTTTGGGGAGCTCCCCACGCCAAAATGGGGCAACCTAAGGGGACTCCAGTCGGCCAGTTGGAGCCAAAGTAAAGTCTAGGTCTGTGTCCTGCTGCCCAACGGGGCTTTCTTCGCTGTGGGCGACCCTGGTGCTTCTCTAAGTTGTCCAATATTTCACATTGACAACAGTCTGCCACAAGGAAAAAAAGAAGGACAAAAAAAGCTTACAGCACCTGGTATTCCCAGGCGGTCTCCCATCCAAGTACTAACCAGGCCCGACCCTGCTTAGCTTCCGAGATCGGACGAGATCGGGCGTGTTCAGGGTGGTATGGCCGTAAGCGACAGTGAACCGCAGCCGGTAGGCCTTAATGGGCCAGCAGAGGCCCTTGCTATCGTGTGTGCTTCTGTCACGGCCACTCATAAACACCGATTGCTCCTTCAGTCTGGTAAAATGAAAAAGCTTACAGCACCTGGTATTCCCAGGCGGTCTCCCATCCAAGTACTAACCAGGCCCGACCCTGCTTAGCTTCCGAGATCGGACGAGATTGGGCGTGTTCAGGGTGGTATGGCCATGAGCGACAGTCAACCGCAGCCGGTAGGCCTTAATGGGCCAGCAGAGGCCCTTGCTATCGTGTGTGCTTCTGTCACGGCCACTCATAAACGACGATTGCTCCTTCAGTCTGGCAAAATGAAAAAGCTTACAGCACCTGGTATTCCCAGGCGGTCTCCCATCCAAGTACTAACCAGGCCCGACCCTGCTTAGCTTCCGAGATCGGACGAGATCGGGCGTGTTCAGGGTGGTATGGCCGTAAGCAAGTAAGGCAGCAGCCGCTAGGCCTCATATGCCAGTGTCACGCTAACGCGGAGGGGACTGGCGGGTGTCAGACCGGATGAGAAAAGCATCAGCAGAGGCTGCGGTCATTCAGGCGGTCAGTTAAGGGGTTATCGCTTCTCGGCCTTTTGGCTAAGATCAAGTGTAGTATCTGTTCTTATCAGTTTAATATCTGATACGTCCCCTATACGGGGACTACATATTAAACGGATTTTTGGACTCGGGAGTTGAAACAGGGGCTTGCTCCGTTCACTCCACGCATCGACCCGGCATTGCAGTGCCGCTGGGAACGGTGCGCCTCCTTCTGCTTTGTCGAAAGAAACTCGCATACACAAGGGCACCTTATCGTTCTGAACGGCGTGCCCGGTGGTTTACGCCCCGCCCCCTAGGCCGTGCCCCCCATTTGTGTTAACCAACGCCCCCAAAGTTGTTGGGGGTTGGGGCGACGGGAGGAGTAGACTAATTCCGGGGTACAGGTGAAAAATCTTCAAAGTGTGGGCTGCTGAAAAAAAAAAAAACCTGCATGTGCCGTTTTTGCCCGGCTCTCCGCGGGGCCCCGGGGAGCCTTGTCACCCAGCCGGGGTGCCCGCCCACAACCCAGTCAAACTCACAACCCGGCTCTCCAGCCGAACCCGGGTACCCACTATTAAGCCACCCTCCCGGAACCTTTACCAATAGCTGCGGGCGCACCGAGGCCGGGGACCTGGTGGTACGAATCCAGCTTTTTGGCAAAGCATTGTGGCCGTTTTGGGGAGCTCCCCACGCCAAAATGGGGCAACCTAAGGGGACTCCAGTCGGCCAGTTGGAGCCAAAGTAAAGTCTAGGTCTGTGTCCTGCTGCCCAACGGGGCTTTCTTCGCTGTGGGCGCCCCCTGGTGCTTCTCTAAGTTGTCCAATATTTCACATTGACAACAGTCTGCCACAAGGAAAAAAAGAAGGACAAAAAAAGCTTACAGCACCTGGTATTCCCAGGCGGTCTCCCATCCAAGTACTAACCAGGCCCGACCCTGCTTAGCTTCCGAGATCGGACGAGATCGGGCGTGTTCAGGGTGGTATGGCCGTAAGCGACAGTGAACTGCAGCCGGTAGGCCTTAAGGGGCCAGCAGAGGCCCTTGCTATCGTGTGTGCTTCTGTCACGGCCACTCATAAACACCGATTGCTCCTTCAGTCTGGTAAAATGAAAAAGCTTACAGCACCTGGTATTCCCAGGCGGTCTCCCATCCAAGTACTAACCAGGCCCGACCCTGCTTAGCTTCCGAGATCGGACGAGATCGGGCGTGTTCAGGGTGGTATGGCCGTAAGCGACAGTGAACCGCAGCCGGTAGGCCTTAATGGGCCAGCAGAGGCCCTTGCTATCGTGTGTGCTTCTGTCACGGCCACTCATAAACACCGATTGCTCCTTCAGTCTGGTAAAATGAAAAAGCTTACAGCACCTGGTATTCCCAGGCGGTCTCCCATCCAAGTACTAACCAGGCCCGACCCTGCTTAGCTTCCGAGATCGGACGAGATTGGGCGTGTTCAGGGTGGTATGGCCATGAGCGACAGTCAACCGCAGCCGGTAGGCCTTAATGGGCCAGCAGAGGCCCTTGCTATCGTGTGTGCTTCTGTCACGGCCACTCATAAACGACGATTGCTCCTTCAGTCTGGCAAAATGAAAAAGCTTACAGCACCTGGTATTCCCAGGCGGTCTCCCATCCAAGTACTAACCAGGCCCGACCCTGCTTAGCTTCCGAGATCGGACGAGATCGGGCGTGTTCAGGGTGGTATGGCCGTAAGCAAGTAAGGCAGCAGCCGCTAGGCCTCATATGCCAGTGTCACGCTAACGCGGAGGGGACTGGCGGGTGTCAGACCGGATGAGAAAAGCATCAGCAGAGGCTGCGGTCATTCAGGCGGTCAGTTAAGGGGTTATCGCTTCTCGGCCTTTTGGCTAAGATCAAGTGTAGTATCTGTTCTTATCAGTTTAATATCTGATACGTCCCCTATACGGGGACTACATATTAAACGGATTTTTGGACTCGGGAGTTGAAACAGGGGCTTGCTCCGTTCACTCCACGCATCGACCCGGCATTGCAGTGCCGCTGGGAACGGTGCGCCTCCTTCTGCTTTGTCGAAAGAAACTCGCATACACAAGGGCACCTTATCGTTCTGAACGGCGTGCCCGGTGGTTTACGCCCCGCCCCCTAGGCCGTGCCCCCCATTTGTGTTAACCAACGCCCCCAAAGTTGTTGGGGGTTGGGGCGACGGGAGGAGTAGACTAATTCCGGGGTACAGGTGAAAAATCTTCAAAGTGTGGGCTGCTGAAAAAAAAAAAAACCTGCATGTGCCGTTTTTGCCCGGCTCTCCGCGGGGCCCCGGGGAGCCTTGTCACCCAGCCGGGGTGCCCGCCCACAACCCAGTCAAACTCACAACCCGGCTCTCCAGCCGAACCCGGGTACCCACTATTAAGCCACCCTCCCGGAACCTTTACCAATAGCTGCGGGCGCACCGAGGCCGGGGACCTGGTGGTACGAATCCAGCTTTTTGGCAAAGCATTGTGGCCGTTTTGGGGAGCTCCCCACGCCAAAATGGGGCAACCTAAGGGGACTCCAGTCGGCCAGTTGGAGCCAAAGTAAAGTCTAGGTCTGTGTCCTGCTGCCCAACGGGGCTTTCTTCGCTGTGGGCGCCCCCTGGTGCTTCTCTAAGTTGTCCAATATTTCACATTGACAACAGTCTGCCACAAGGAAAAAAAGAAGGACAAAAAAAGCTTACAGCACCTGGTATTCCCAGGCGGTCTCCCATCCAAGTACTAACCAGGCCCGACCCTGCTTAGCTTCCGAGATCGGACGAGATCGGGCGTGTTCAGGGTGGTATGGCCGTAAGCGACAGTGAACTGCAGCCGGTAGGCCTTAAGGGGCCAGCAGAGGCCCTTGCTATCGTGTGTGCTTCTGTCACGGCCACTCATAAACACCGATTGCTCCTTCAGTCTGGTAAAATGAAAAAGCTTACAGCACCTGGTATTCCCAGGCGGTCTCCCATCCAAGTACTAACCAGGCCCGACCCTGCTTAGCTTCCGAGATCGGACGAGATCGGGCGTGTTCAGGGTGGTATGGCCGTAAGCGACAGTGAACCGCAGCCGGTAGGCCTTAATGGGCCAGCAGAGGCCCTTGCTATCGTGTGTGCTTCTGTCACGGCCACTCATAAACACCGATTGCTCCTTCAGTCTGGTAAAATGAAAAAGCTTACAGCACCTGGTATTCCCAGGCGGTCTCCCATCCAAGTACTAACCAGGCCCGACCCTGCTTAGCTTCCGAGATCGGACGAGATCGGGCGTGTTCAGGGTGGTATGGCCGTAAGCAAGTAAGGCAGCAGCCGCTAGGCCTCATATGCCAGTGTCACGCTAACGCGGAGGGGACTGGCGGGTGTCAGACCGGATGAGAAAAGCATCAGCAGAGGCTGCGGTCGTTCAGGCAGTCAGTTAAGGGGTTATCGCTTCTCGGCCTTTTGGCTAAGATCAAGTGTAGTATCTGTTCTTATCAGTTTAATATCTGATACGTCCCCTATACGGGGACTACATATTAAACGGATTTTTGGACTCGGGAGTTGAAACAGGGGCTTGCTCCGTTCACTCCACGCATCGACCCGGCATTGCAGTGCCGCTGGGAACGGTGCGCCTCCTTCTGCTTTGTCGAAAGAAACTCGCATACACAAGGGCACCTTATCGTTCTGAACGGCGTGCCCGGTGGTTTACGCCCCGCCCCCTAGGCCGTGCCCCCCATTTGTGTTAACCAACGCCCCCAAAGTGGTTGGGGGTTGGGGCGACGGGAGGAGTAGACTAATTCCGGGGTACAGGTGAAAAATCTTCAAAGTGTGGGCTGCTGAAAAAAAAAAAAAACCTGCATGTGCCGTTTTGCCCGGCTCTCCGCGGGGCCCCGGGGAGCCTTGTCACCCAGCCGGGGTGCCCGCCCACAACCCAGTCAAACTCACAACCCGGCTCTCCAGCCGAACCCGGGTACCCACTATTAAGCCACCCTCCCGGAACCTTTACCAATAGCTGCGGGCGCACCGAGGCCGGGGACCTGGTGGTACGAATCCAGCTTTTTGGCAAAGCATTGTGGCCGTTTTGGGGAGCTCCCCACGCCAAAATGGGGCAACCTAAGGGGACTCCAGTCGGCCAGTTGGAGCCAAAGTAAAGTCTAGGTCTGTGTCCTGCTGCCCAACGGGGCTTTCTTCGCTGTGGGCGCCCCCTGGTGCTTCTCTAAGTTGTCCAATATTTCACATTGACAACAGTCTGCCACAAGGAAAAAAAGAAGGACAAAAAAAGCTTACAGCACCTGGTATTCCCAGGCGGTCTCCCATCCAAGTACTAACCAGGCCCGACCCTGCTTAGCTTCCGAGATCGGACGAGATCGGGCGTGTTCAGGGTGGTATGGCCGTAAGCGACAGTGAACTGCAGCCGGTAGGCCTTAAGGGGCCAGCAGAGGCCCTTGCTATCGTGTGTGCTTCTGTCACGGCCACTCATAAACACCGATTGCTCCTTCAGTCTGGTAAAATGAAAAAGCTTACAGCACCTGGTATTCCCAGGCGGTCTCCCATCCAAGTACTAACCAGGCCCGACCCTGCTTAGCTTCCGAGATCGGACGAGATCGGGCGTGTTCAGGGTGGTATGGCCGTAAGCGACAGTGAACCGCAGCCGGTAGGCCTTAATGGGCCAGCAGAGGCCCTTGCTATCGTGTGTGCTTCTGTCACGGCCACTCATAAACACCGATTGCTCCTTCAGTCTGGTAAAATGAAAAAGCTTACAGCACCTGGTATTCCCAGGCGGTCTCCCATCCAAGTACTAACCAGGCCCGACCCTGCTTAGCTTCCGAGATCGGACGAGATTGGGCGTGTTCAGGGTGGTATGGCCATGAGCGACAGTCAACCGCAGCCGGTAGGCCTTAATGGGCCAGCAGAGGCCCTTGCTATCGTGTGTGCTTCTGTCACGGCCACTCATAAACGACGATTGCTCCTTCAGTCTGGCAAAATGAAAAAGCTTACAGCACCTGGTATTCCCAGGCGGTCTCCCATCCAAGTACTAACCAGGCCCGACCCTGCTTAGCTTCCGAGATCGGACGAGATCGGGCGTGTTCAGGGTGGTATGGCCGTAAGCAAGTAAGGCAGCAGCCGCTAGGCCTCATATGCCAGTGTCACGCTAACGCGGAGGGGACTGGCGGTTGTCAGACCGGATGAGAAAAGCATCAGCAGAGGCTGCGGTCATTCAGGCGGTCAGTTAAGGGGTTATTGCTTCTCGGCCTTTTGGCTAAGATCAAGTGTAGTATCTGTTCTTATCAGTTTAATATCTGATACGTCCCCTATACGGGGACTACATATTAAACGGATTTTTGGACTCGGGAGTTGAAACAGGGGCTTGCTCCGTTCACTCCACGCATCGACCCGGCATTGCAGTGCCGCTGGGAACGGTGCGCCTCCTTCTGCTTTGTCGAAAGAAACTCGCATACACAAGGGCACCTTATCGTTCTGAACGGCGTGCCCGGTGGTTTACGCCCCGCCCCCTAGGCCGTGCCCCCCATTTGTGTTAACCAACGCCCCCAAAGTGGTTGGGGGTTGGGGCGACGGGAGGAGTAGACTAATTCCGGGGTACAGGTGAAAAATCTTCAAAGTGTGGGCTGCTGAAAAAAAAAAAAAACCTGCATGTGCCGTTTTTGCCCGGCTCTCCGCGGGGCCCCGGGGAGCCTTGTCACCCAGCCGGGGTGCCCGCCCACAACCCAGTCAAACTCACAACCCGGCTCTCCAGCCGAACCCGGGTACCCACTATTAAGCCACCCTCCCGGAACCTTTACCAATAGCTGCGGGCGCACCGAGGCCGGGGACCTGGTGGTACGAATCCAGCTTTTTGGCAAAGCATTGTGGCCGTTTTGGGGAGCTCCCCACGCCAAAATGGGGCAACCTAAGGGGACTCCAGTCGGCCAGTTGGAGCCAAAGTAAAGTCTAGGTCTGTGTCCTGCTGCCCAACGGGGCTTTCTTCGCTGTGGGCGCCCCCTGGTGCTTCTCTAAGTTGTCCAATATTTCACATTGACAACAGTCTGCCACAAGGAAAAAAAGAAGGACAAAAAAAGCTTACAGCACCTGGTATTCCCAGGCAGTCTCCGATCCAAGTACTAACCAAGCCCGACCCTGCTTAGCTTCCGAGATCGGACGAGATCGGGCGTGTTCAGGGTGGTATGGCCGTAAGCGACAGTGAACCGCAGCCGGTAGGCCTTAATGGGCCAGCAGAGGCCCTTGCTATCGTGTGTGCTTCTGTCACGGCCACTCATAAACACCGATTGCTCCTTCAGTCTGGTAAAATGAAAAAGCTTACAGCACCTGGTATTCCCAGGCGGTCTCCCATCCAAGTACTAACCAGGCCCGACCCTGCTTAGCTTCCGAGATCGGACGAGATCGGGCGTGTTCAGGGTGGTATGGCCGTAAGCAAGTAAGGCAGCAGCCGCTAGGCCTCATATGCCAGTGTCACGCTAACGCGGAGGGGACTGGCGGGTGTCAGACCGGATGAGAAAAGCATCAGCAGAGGCTGCGGTCGTTCAGGCAGTCAGTTAAGGGGTTATCGCTTCTCGGCCTTTTGGCTAAGATCAAGTGTAGTATCTGTTCTTATCAGTTTAATATCTGATACGTCCCCTATACGGGGACTACATATTAAACGGATTTTTGGACTCGGGAGTTGAAACAGGGGCTTGCTCCGTTCACTCCACGCATCGACCCGGCATTGCAGTGCCGCTGGGAACGGTGCGCCTCCTTCTGCTTTGTCGAAAGAAACTCGCATACACAAGGGCACCTTATCGTTCTGAACGGCGTGCCCGGTGGTTTACGCCCCGCCCCCTAGGCCGTGCCCCCCATTTGTGTTAACCAACGCCCCCAAAGTGGTTGGGGGTTGGGGCGACGGGAGGAGTAGACTAATTCCGGGGTACAGGTGAAAAATCTTCAAAGTGTGGGCTGCTGAAAAAAAAAAAAAACCTGCATGTGCCGTTTTGCCCGGCTCTCCGCGGGGCCCCGGGGAGCCTTGTCACCCAGCCGGGGTGCCCGCCCACAACCCAGTCAAACTCACAACCCGGCTCTCCAGCCGAACCCGGGTACCCACTATTAAGCCACCCTCCCGGAACCTTTACCAATAGCTGCGGGCGCACCGAGGCCGGGGACCTGGTGGTACGAATCCAGCTTTTTGGCAAAGCATTGTGGCCGTTTTGGGGAGCTCCCCACGCCAAAATGGGGCAACCTAAGGGGACTCCAGTCGGCCAGTTGGAGCCAAAGTAAAGTCTAGGTCTGTGTCCTGCTGCCCAACGGGGCTTTCTTCGCTGTGGGCGCCCCCTGGTGCTTCTCTAAGTTGTCCAATATTTCACATTGACAACAGTCTGCCACAAGGAAAAAAAGAAGGACAAAAAAAGCTTACAGCACCTGGTATTCCCAGGCGGTCTCCCATCCAAGTACTAACCAGGCCCGACCCTGCTTAGCTTCCGAGATCGGACGAGATCGGGCGTGTTCAGGGTGGTATGGCCGTAAGCGACAGTGAACCGCAGCCGGTAGGCCTTAATGGGCCAGCAGAGGCCCTTGCTATCGTGTGTGCTTCTGTCACGGCCACTCATAAACACCGATTGCTCCTTCAGTCTGGTAAAATGAAAAAGCTTACAGCACCTGGTATTCCCAGGCGGTCTCCCATCCAAGTACTAACCAGGCCCGACCCTGCTTAGCTTCCGAGATCGGACGAGATTGGGCGTGTTCAGGGTGGTATGGCCATGAGCGACAGTCAACCGCAGCCGGTAGGCCTTAATGGGCCAGCAGAGGCCCTTGCTATCGTGTGTGCTTCTGTCACGGCCACTCATAAACGACGATTGCTCCTTCAGTCTGGCAAAATGAAAAAGCTTACAGCACCTGGTATTCCCAGGCGGTCTCCCATCCAAGTACTAACCAGGCCCGACCCTGCTTAGCTTCCGAGATCGGACGAGATCGGGCGTGTTCAGGGTGGTATGGCCGTAAGCAAGTAAGGCAGCAGCCGCTAGGCCTCATATGCCAGTGTCACGCTAACGCGGAGGGGACTGGCGGGTGTCAGACCGGATGAGAAAAGCATCAGCAGAGGCTGCGGTCATTCAGGCGGTCAGTTAAGGGGTTATCGCTTCTCGGCCTTTTGGCTAAGATCAAGTGTAGTATCTGTTCTTATCAGTTTAATATCTGATACGTCCCCTATACGGGGACTACATATTAAACGGATTTTTGGACTCGGGAGTTGAAACAGGGGCTTGCTCCGTTCACTCCACGCATCGACCCGGCATTGCAGTGCTGCTGGGAACGGTGCGCCTCCTTCTGCTTTGTCGAAAGAAACTCGCATACACAAGGGCACCTTATCGTTCTGAACGGCGTGCCCGGTGGTTTACGCCCCGCCCCCTAGGCCATGCCCCCCATTTGTGTTAACCAACGCCCCCAAAGTGGTTGGGGGTTGGGGCGACGGGAGGAGTAGACTAATTCCGGGGTACAGGTGAAAAATCTTCAAAGTGTGGGCTGCTGAAAAAAAAAAAAAACCTGCATGTGCCGTTTTGCCCGGCTCTCCGCGGGGCCCCGGGGAGCCTTGTCAGCCAGCCGGGGTGCCCGCCCACAACCCAGTCAAACTCACAACCTGGCTCTCCAGCCGAACCCAGGTACCCACTATTAGGCCACCCTCCCGGAACCTTTACCAATAGCTGCGGGCGCACCGAGGCCGGGGACCTGGTGGTACGAATCCAGCTTTTTGGCAAAGCATTGTGGCCGTTTTGGGGAGCTCCCCACGCCAGAATGGGGCAACCTAAGGGGACTCCAGTCGGCCAGTTGGAGCCAAAGTAAAGTCTAGGTCTGTGTCCTGCTGCCCAACGGGGCTTTCTTCGCTGTGGGCGACCCTGGTGCTTCTCTAAGTTGTCCAATATTTCACATTGACAACAGTCTGCCACAAGGAAAAAAAGAAGGACAAAAAAAGCTTACAGCACCTGGTATTCCCAGGCGGTCTCCCATCCAAGTACTAACCAGGCCCGACCCTGCTTAGCTTCCGAGATCGGACGAGATCGGGCGTGTTCAGGGTGGTATGGCCGTAAGCGACAGTGAACTGCAGCCGGTAGGCCTTAAGGGGCCAGCAGAGGCCCTTGCTATCGTGTGTGCTTCTGTCACGGCCACTCATAAACACCGATTGCTCCTTCAGTCTGGTAAAATGAAAAAGCTTACAGCACCTGGTATTCCCAGGCGGTCTCCCATCCAAGTACTAACCAGGCCCGACCCTGCTTAGCTTCCGAGATCGGACGAGATCGGGCGTGTTCAGGGTGGTATGGCCGTAAGCGACAGTGAACCGCAGCCGGTAGGCCTTAATGGGCCAGCAGAGGCCCTTGCTATCGTGTGTGCTTCTGTCACGGCCACTCATAAACACCGATTGCTCCTTCAGTCTGGTAAAATGAAAAAGCTTACAGCACCTGGTATTCCCAGGCGGTCTCCCATCCAAGTACTAACCAGGCCCGACCCTGCTTAGCTTCCGAGATCGGACGAGATTGGGCGTGTTCAGGGTGGTATGGCCATGAGCGACAGTCAACCGCATCCGGTAGGCCTTAATGGGCCAGCAGAGGCCCTTGCTATCGTGTGTGCTTCTGTCACGGCCACTCATAAACGACGATTGCTCCTTCAGTCTGGCAAAATGAAAAAGCTTACAGCACCTGGTATTCCCAGGCGGTCTCCCATCCAAGTACTAACCAGGCCCGACCCTGCTTAGCTTCCGAGATCGGACGAGATCGGGCGTGTTCAGGGTGGTATGGCCGTAAGCAAGTAAGGCAGCAGCCGCTAGGCCTCATATGCCAGTGTCACGCTAACGCGGAGGGGACTGGCGGGTGTCAGACCGGATGAGAAAAGCATCAGCAGAGGCTGCGGTCATTCAGGCGGTCAGTTAAGGGGTTATCGCTTCTCGGCCTTTTGGCTAAGATCAAGTGTAGTATCTGTTCTTATCAGTTTAATATCTGATACGTCCCCTATACGGGGACTACATATTAAACGGATTTTTGGACTCGGGAGTTGAAACAGGGGCTTGCTCCGTTCACTCCACGCATCGACCCGGCATTGCAGTGCCGCTGGGAACGGTGCGCCTCCTTCTGCTTTGTCGAAAGAAACTCGCATACACAAGGGCACCTTATCGTTCTGAACGGCGTGCCCGGTGGTTTACGCCCCGCCCCCTAGGCCGTGCCCCCCATTTGTGTTAACCAACGCCCCCAAAGTGGTTGGGGGTTGGGGCGACGGGAGGAGTAGACTAATTCCGGGGTACAGGTGAAAAATCTTCAAAGTGTGGGCTGCTGAAAAAAAAAAAAACCTGCATGTGCCGTTTTTGCCCGGCTCTCCGCGGGGCCCCGGGGAGCCTTGTCACCCAGCCGGGGTGCCCGCCCACAACCCAGTCAAACTCACAACCCGGCTCTCCAGCCGAACCCGGGTACCCACTATTAAGCCACCCTCCCGGAACCTTTACCAATAGCTGCGGGCGCACCGAGGCCGGGGACCTGGTGGTACGAATCCAGCTTTTTGGCAAAGCATTGTGGCCGTTTTGGGGAGCTCCCCACGCCAAAATGGGGCAACCTAAGGGGACTCCAGTCGGCCAGTTGGAGCCAAAGTAAAGTCTAGGTCTGTGTCCTGCTGCCCAACGGGGCTTTCTTCGCTGTGGGCGCCCCCTGGTGCTTCTCTAAGTTGTCCAATATTTCACATTGACAACAGTCTGCCACAAGGAAAAAAAGAAGGACAAAAAAAGCTTACAGCACCTGGTATTCCCAGGCGGTCTCCCATCCAAGTACTAACCAGGCCCGACCCTGCTTAGCTTCCGAGATCGGACGAGATCGGGCGTGTTCAGGGTGGTATGGCCGTAAGCGACAGTGAACTGCAGCCGGTAGGCCTTAAGGGGCCAGCAGAGGCCCTTGCTATCGTGTATGCTTCTGTCACGGCCACTCATAAACACCGATTGCTCCTTCAGTCTGGTAAAATGAAAAAGCTTACAGCACCTGGTATTCCCAGGCGGTCTCCCATCCAAGTACTAACCAGGCCCGACCCTGCTTAGCTTCCGAGATCGGACGAGATCGGGCGTGTTCAGGGTGGTATGGCCGTAAGCGACAGTGAACCGCAGCCGGTAGGCCTTAATGGGCCAGCAGAGGCCCTTGCTATCGTGTGTGCTTCTGTCACGGCCACTCATAAACACCGATTGCTCCTTCAGTCTGGTAAAATGAAAAAGCTTACAGCACCTGGTATTCCCAGGCGGTCTCCCATCCAAGTACTAACCAGGCCCGACCCTGCTTAGCTTCCGAGATCGGACGAGATTGGGCGTGTTCAGGGTGGTATGGCCATGAGCGACAGTCAACCGCAGCCGGTAGGCCTTAATGGGCCAGCAGAGGCCCTTGCTATCGTGTGTGCTTCTGTCACGGCCACTCATAAACGACGATTGCTCCTTCAGTCTGGCAAAATGAAAAAGCTTACAGCACCTGGTATTCCCAGGCGGTCTCCCATCCAAGTACTAACCAGGCCCGACCCTGCTTAGCTTCCGAGATCGGACGAGATCGGGCGTGTTCAGGGTGGTATGGCCGTAAGCAAGTAAGGCAGCAGCCGCTAGGCCTCATATGCCAGTGTCACGCTAACGCGGAGGGGACTGGCGGGTGTCAGACCGGATGAGAAAAGCATCAGCAGAGGCTGCGGTCATTCAGGCGGTCAGTTAAGGGGTTATCGCTTCTCGGCCTTTTGGCTAAGATCAAGTGTAGTATCTGTTCTTATCAGTTTAATATCTGATACGTCCCCTATACGGGGACTACATATTAAACGGATTTTTGGACTCGGGAGTTGAAACAGGGGCTCGCTCCGTTCACTCCACGCATCGACCCGGCATTGCAGTGCCGCTGGGAACGGTGCGCCTCCTTCTGCTTTGTCGAAAGAAACTCGCATACACAAGGGCACCTTATCGTTCTGAACGGCGTGCCCGGTGGTTTACGCCCCGCCCCCTAGGCCGTGCCCCCCATTTGTGTTAACCAACGCCCCCAAAGTTGTTGGGGGTTGGGGCGACGGGAGGAGTAGACTAATTCCGGGGTACAGGTGAAAAATCTTCAAAGTGTGGGCTGCTGAAAAAAAAAAAAACCTGCATGTGCCGTTTTTGCCCGGCTCTCCGCGGGGCCCCGGGGAGCCTTGTCACCCAGCCGGGGTGCCCGCCCACAACCCAGTCAAACTCACAACCCGGCTCTCCAGCCGAACCCGGGTACCCACTATTAAGCCACCCTCCCGGAACCTTTACCAATAGCTGCGGGCGCACCGAGGCCGGGGACCTGGTGGTACGAATCCAGCTTTTTGGCAAAGCATTGTGGCCGTTTTGGGGAGCTCCCCACGCCAAAATGGGGCAACCTAAGGGGACTCCAGTCGGCCAGTTGGAGCCAAAGTAAAGTCTAGGTCTGTGTCCTGCTGCCCAACAGGGCTTTCTTCGCTGTGGGCGCCCCCTGGTGCTTCTCTAAGTTGTCCAATATTTCACATTGACAACAGTCTGCCACAAGGAAAAAAAGAAGGACAAAAAAAGCTTACAGCACCTGGTATTCCCAGGCGGTCTCCCATCCAAGTACTAACCAGGCCCGACCCTGCTTAGCTTCCGAGATCGGACGAGATCGGGCGTGTTCAGGGTGGTATGGCCGTAAGCGACAGTGAACTGCAGCCGGTAGGCCTTAAGGGGCCAGCAGAGGCCCTTGCTATCGTGTGTGCTTCTGTCACGGCCACTCATAAACACCGATTGCTCCTTCAGTCTGGTAAAATGAAAAAGCTTACAGCACCTGGTATTCCCAGGCGGTCTCCCATCCAAGTACTAACCAGGCCCGACCCTGCTTAGCTTCCGAGATCGGACGAGATCGGGCGTGTTCAGGGTGGTATGGCCGTAAGCGACAGTGAACCGCAGCCGGTAGGCCTTAATGGGCCAGCAGAGGCCCTTGCTATCGTGTGTGCTTCTGTCACGGCCACTCATAAACACCGATTGCTCCTTCAGTCTGGTAAAATGAAAAAGCTTACAGCACCTGGTATTCCCAGGCGGTCTCCCATCCAAGTACTAACCAGGCCCGACCCTGCTTAGCTTCCGAGATCGGACGAGATTGGGCGTGTTCAGGGTGGTATGGCCATGAGCGACAGTCAACCGCAGCCGGTAGGCCTTAATGGGCCAGCAGAGGCCCTTGCTATCGTGTGTGCTTCTGTCACGGCCACTCATAAACGACGATTGCTCCTTCAGTCTGGCAAAATGAAAAAGCTTACAGCACCTGGTATTCCCAGGCGGTCTCCCATCCAAGTACTAACCAGGCCCGACCCTGCTTAGCTTCCGAGATCGGACGAGATCGGGCGTGTTCAGGGTGGTATGGCCGTAAGCAAGTAAGGCAGCAGCCGCTAGGCCTCATATGCCAGTGTCACGCTAACGCGGAGGGGACTGGCGGGTGTCAGACCGGATGAGAAAAGCATCAGCAGAGGCTGCGGTCATTCAGGCGGTCAGTTAAGGGGTTATCGCTTCTCGGCCTTTTGGCTAAGATCAAGTGTAGTATCTGTTCTTATCAGTTTAATATCTGATACGTCCCCTATACGGGGACTACATATTAAACGGATTTTTGGACTCGGGAGTTGAAACAGGGGCTTGCTCCGTTCACTCCACGCATCGACCCGGCATTGCAGTGCCGCTGGGAACGGTGCGCCTCCTTCTGCTTTGTCGAAAGAAACTCGCATACACAAGGGCACCTTATCGTTCTGAACGGCGTGCCCGGTGGTTTACGCCCCGCCCCCTAGGCCGTGCCCCCCATTTGTGTTAACCAACGCCCCCAAAGTTGTTGGGGGTTGGGGCGACGGGAGGAGTAGACTAATTCCGGGGTACAGGTGAAAAATCTTCAAAGTGTGGGCTGCTGAAAAAAAAAAAAACCTGCATGTGCCGTTTTTGCCCGGCTCTCCGCGGGGCCCCGGGGAGCCTTGTCACCCAGCCGGGGTGCCCGCCCACAACCCAGTCAAACTCACAACCCGGCTCTCCAGCCGAACCCGGGTACCCACTATTAAGCCACCCTCCCGGAACCTTTACCAATAGCTGCGGGCGCACCGAGGCCGGGGACCTGGTGGTACGAATCCAGCTTTTTGGCAAAGCATTGTGGCCGTTTTGGGGAGCTCCCCACGCCAAAATGGGGCAACCTAAGGGGACTCCAGTCGGCCAGTTGGAGCCAAAGTAAAGTCTAGGTCTGTGTCCTGCTGCCCAACGGGGCTTTCTTCGCTGTGGGCGCCCCCTGGTGCTTCTCTAAGTTGTCCAATATTTCACATTGACAACAGTCTGCCACAAGGAAAAAAAGAAGGACAAAAAAAGCTTACAGCACCTGGTATTCCCAGGCGGTCTCCCATCCAAGTACTAACCAGGCCCGACCCTGCTTAGCTTCCGAGATCGGACGAGATCGGGCGTGTTCAGGGTGGTATGGCCGTAAGCGACAGTGAACTGCAGCCGGTAGGCCTTAAGGGGCCAGCAGAGGCCCTTGCTATCGTGTGTGCTTCTGTCACGGCCACTCATAAACACCGATTGCTCCTTCAGTCTGGTAAAATGAAAAAGCTTACAGCACCTGGTATTCCCAGGCGGTCTCCCATCCAAGTACTAACCAGGCCCGACCCTGCTTAGCTTCCGAGATCGGACGAGATCGGGCGTGTTCAGGGTGGTATGGCCGTAAGCGACAGTGAACCGCAGCCGGTAGGCCTTAATGGGCCAGCAGAGGCCCTTGCTATCGTGTGTGCTTCTGTCAAGGCCACTCATAAACACCGATTGCTCCTTCAGTCTGGTAAAATGAAAAAGCTTACAGCACCTGGTATTCCCAGGCGGTCTCCCATCCAAGTACTAACCAGGCCCGACCCTGCTTAGCTTCCGAGATCGGACGAGATTGGGCGTGTTCAGGGTGGTATGGCCATGAGCGACAGTCAACCGCAGCCGGTAGGCCTTAATGGGCCAGCAGAGGCCCTTGCTATCGTGTGTGCTTCTGTCACGGCCACTCATAAACGACGATTGCTCCTTCAGTCTGGCAAAATGAAAAAGCTTACAGCACCTGGTATTCCCAGGCGGTCTCCCATCCAAGTACTAACCAGGCCCGACCCTGCTTAGCTTCCGAGATCGGACGAGATCGGGCGTGTTCAGGGTGGTATGGCCGTAAGCAAGTAAGGCAGCAGCCGCTAGGCCTCATATGCCAGTGTCACGCTAACGCGGAGGGGACTGGCGGTTGTCAGACCGGATGAGAAAAGCATCAGCAGAGGCTGCGGTCATTCAGGCGGTCAGTTAAGGGGTTATTGCTTCTCGGCCTTTTGGCTAAGATCAAGTGTAGTATCTGTTCTTATCAGTTTAATATCTGATACGTCCCCTATACGGGGACTACATATTAAACGGATTTTTGGACTCGGGAGTTGAAACAGGGGCTTGCTCCGTTCACTCCACGCATCGACCCGGCATTGCAGTGCCGCTGGGAACGGTGCGCCTCCTTCTGCTTTGTCGAAAGAAACTCGCATACACAAGGGCACCTTATCGTTCTGAACGGCGTGCCCGGTGGTTTACGCCCCGCCCCCTAGGCCGTGCCCCCCATTTGTGTTAACCAACGCCCCCAAAGTTGTTGGGGGTTGGGGCGACGGGAGGAGTAGACTAATTCCGGGGTACAGGTGAAAAATCTTCAAAGTGTGGGCTGCTGAAAAAAAAAAAAACCTGCATGTGCCGTTTTTGCCCGGCTCTCCGCGGGGCCCCGGGGAGCCTTGTCACCCAGCCGGGGTGCCCGCCCACAACCCAGTCAAACTCACAACCCGGCTCTCCAGCCGAACCCGGGTACCCACTATTAAGCCACCCTCCCGGAACCTTTACCAATAGCTGCGGGCGCACCGAGGCCGGGGACCTGGTGGTACGAATCCAGCTTTTTGGCAAAGCATTGTGGCCGTTTTGGGGAGCTCCCCACGCCAAAATGGGGCAACCTAAGGGGACTCCAGTCGGCCAGTTGGAGCCAAAGTAAAGTCTAGGTCTGTGTCCTGCTGCCCAACGGGGCTTTCTTCGCTGTGGGCGCCCCCTGGTGCTTCTCTAAGTTGTCCAATATTTCACATTGACAACAGTCTGCCACAAGGAAAAAAAGAAGGACAAAAAAAGCTTACAGCACCTGGTATTCCCAGGCGGTCTCCCATCCAAGTACTAACCAGGCCCGACCCTGCTTAGCTTCCGAGATCGGACGAGATCGGGCGTGTTCAGGGTGGTATGGTCGTAAGCGACAGTGAACTGCAGCCGGTAGGCCTTAAGGGGCCAGCAGAGGCCCTTGCTATCGTGTGTGCTTCTGTCACGGCCACTCATAAACACCGATTGCTCCTTCAGTCTGGTAAAATGAAAAAGCTTACAGCACCTGGTATTCCCAGGCGGTCTCCCATCCAAGTACTAACCAGGCCCGACCCTGCTTAGCTTCCGAGATCGGACGAGATCGGGCGTGTTCAGGGTGGTATGGCCGTAAGCGACAGTGAACCGCAGCCGGTAGGCCTTAATGGGCCAGCAGAGGCCCTTGCTATCGTGTGTGCTTCTGTCACGGCCACTCATAAACACCGATTGCTCCTTCAGTCTGGTAAAATGAAAAAGCTTACAGCACCTGGTATTCCCAGGCGGTCTCCCATCCAAGTACTAACCAGGCCCGACCCTGCTTAGCTTCCGAGATCGGACGAGATTGGGCGTGTTCAGGGTGGTATGGCCATGAGCGACAGTCAACCGCAGCCGGTAGGCCTTAATGGGCCAGCAGAGGCCCTTGCTATCGTGTGTGCTTCTGTCACGGCCACTCATAAACGACGATTGCTCCTTCAGTCTGGCAAAATGAAAAAGCTTACAGCACCTGGTATTCCCAGGCGGTCTCCCATCCAAGTACTAACCAGGCCCGACCCTGCTTAGCTTCCGAGATCGGACGAGATCGGGCGTGTTCAGGGTGGTATGGCCGTAAGCAAGTAAGGCAGCAGCCGCTAGGCCTCATATGCCAGTGTCACGCTAACGCGGAGGGGACTGGCGGTTGTCAGACCGGATGAGAAAAGCATCAGCAGAGGCTGCGGTCATTCAGGCGGTCAGTTAAGGGGTTATTGCTTCTCGGCCTTTTGGCTAAGATCAAGTGTAGTATCTGTTCTTATCAGTTTAATATCTGATACGTCCCCTATACGGGGACTACATATTAAACGGATTTTTGGACTCGGGAGTTGAAACAGGGGCTTGCTCCGTTCACTCCACGCATCGACCCGGCATTGCAGTGCCGCTGGGAACGGTGCGCCTCCTTCTGCTTTGTCGAAAGAAACTCGCATACACAAGGGCACCTTATCGTTCTGAACGGCGTGCCCGGTGGTTTACGCCCCGCCCCCTAGGCCGTGCCCCCCATTTGTGTTAACCAACGCCCCCAAAGTGGTTGGGGGTTGGGGCGACGGGAGGAGTAGACTAATTCCGGGGTACAGGTGAAAAATCTTCAAAGTGTGGGCTGCTGAAAAAAAAAAAAACCTGCATGTGCCGTTTTTGCCCGGCTCTCCGCGGGGCCCCGGGGAGCCTTGTCACCCAGCCGGGGTGCCCGCCCACAACCCAGTCAAACTCACAACCCGGCTCTCCAGCCGAACCCGGGTACCCACTATTAAGCCACCCTCCCGGAACCTTTACCAATAGCTGCGGGCGCACCGAGGCCGGGGACCTGGTGGTACGAATCCAGCTTTTTGGCAAAGCATTGTGGCCGTTTTGGGGAGCTCCCCACGCCAAAATGGGGCAACCTAAGGGGACTCCAGTCGGCCAGTTGGAGCCAAAGTAAAGTCTAGGTCTGTGTCCTGCTGCCCAACGGGGCTTTCTTCGCTGTGGGCGCCCCCTGGTGCTTCTCTAAGTTGTCCAATATTTCACATTGACAACAGTCTGCCACAAGGAAAAAAAGAAGGACAAAAAAAGCTTACAGCACCTGGTATTCCCAGGCGGTCTCCCATCCAAGTACTAACCAGGCCCGACCCTGCTTAGCTTCCGAGATCGGACGAGATCGGGCGTGTTCAGGGTGGTATGGCCGTAAGCGACAGTGAACTGCAGCCGGTAGGCCTTAAGGGGCCAGCAGAGGCCCTTGCTATCGTGTGTGCTTCTGTCACGGCCACTCATAAACACCGATTGCTCCTTCAGTCTGGTAAAATGAAAAAGCTTACAGCACCTGGTATTCCCAGGCGGTCTCCCATCCAAGTACTAACCAGGCCCGACCCTGCTTAGCTTCCGAGATCGGACGAGATCGGGCGTGTTCAGGGTGGTATGGCCGTAAGCGACAGTGAACCGCAGCCGGTAGGCCTTAATGGGCCAGCAGAGGCCCTTGCTATCGTGTGTGCTTCTGTCACGGCCACTCATAAACACCGATTGCTCCTTCAGTCTGGTAAAATGAAAAAGCTTACAGCACCTGGTATTCCCAGGCGGTCTCCCATCCAAGTACTAACCAGGCCCGACCCTGCTTAGCTTCCGAGATCGGACGAGATTGGGCGTGTTCAGGGTGGTATGGCCATGAGCGACAGTCAACCGCAGCCGGTAGGCCTTAATGGGCCAGCAGAGGCCCTTGCTATCGTGTGTGCTTCTGTCACGGCCACTCATAAACGACGATTGCTCCTTCAGTCTGGCAAAATGAAAAAGCTTACAGCACCTGGTATTCCCAGGCGGTCTCCCATCCAAGTACTAACCAGGCCCGACCCTGCTTAGCTTCCGAGATCGGACGAGATCGGGCGTGTTCAGGGTGGTATGGCCGTAAGCAAGTAAGGCAGCAGCCGCTAGGCCTCATATGCCAGTGTCACGCTAACGCGGAGGGGACTGGCGGTTGTCAGACCGGATGAGAAAAGCATCAGCAGAGGCTGCGGTCATTCAGGCGGTCAGTTAAGGGGTTATTGCTTCTCGGCCTTTTGGCTAAGATCAAGTGTAGTATCTGTTCTTATCAGTTTAATATCTGATACGTCCCCTATACGGGGACTACATATTAAACGGATTTTTGGACTCGGGAGTTGAAACAGGGGCTTGCTCCGTTCACTCCACGCATCGACCCGGCATTGCAGTGCCGCTGGGAACGGTGCGCCTCCTTCTGCTTTGTCGAAAGAAACTCGCATACACAAGGGCACCTTATCGTTCTGAACGGCGTGCCCGGTGGTTTACGCCCCGCCCCCTAGGCCGTGCCCCCCATTTGTGTTAACCAACGCCCCCAAAGTTGTTGGGGGTTGGGGCGACGGGAGGAGTAGACTAATTCCGGGGTACAGGTGAAAAATCTTCAAAGTGTGGGCTGCTGAAAAAAAAAAAAACCTGCATGTGCCGTTTTTGCCCGGCTCTCCGCGGGGCCCCGGGGAGCCTTGTCACCCAGCCGGGGTGCCCGCCCACAACCCAGTCAAACTCACAACCCGGCTCTCCAGCCGAACCCGGGTACCCACTATTAAGCCACCCTCCCGGAACCTTTACCAATA
Organism: Nannobrachium achirus; assembly: GCF_963921795.1. NCBI lineage: Eukaryota > Metazoa > Chordata > Actinopteri > Myctophiformes > Myctophidae > Nannobrachium > Nannobrachium achirus. Next base: position 218,059 of record NW_027664711.1, read on the forward strand.
GCTGCGGGCGCACCGAGGCCGGGGACCTGGTGGTACGAATCCAGCTTTTTGGCAAAGCATTGTGGCCGTTTTGGGGAGCTCCCCACGCCAAAATGGGGCAACCTAAGGGGACTCCAGTCGGCCAGTTGGAGCCAAAGTAAAGTCTAGGTCTGTGTCCTGCTGCCCAACGGGGCTTTCTTCGCTGTGGGCGCCCCCTGGTGCTTCTCTAAGTTGTCCAATATTTCACATTGACAACAGTCTGCCACAAGGAAAAAAAGAAGGACAAAAAAAGCTTACAGCACCTGGTATTCCCAGGCGGTCTCCCATCCAAGTACTAACCAGGCCCGACCCTGCTTAGCTTCCGAGATCGGACGAGATCGGGCGTGTTCAGGGTGGTATGGCCGTAAGCGACAGTGAACTGCAGCCGGTAGGCCTTAAGGGGCCAGCAGAGGCCCTTGCTATCGTGTGTGCTTCTGTCACGGCCACTCATAAACACCGATTGCTCCTTCAGTCTGGTAAAATGAAAAAGCTTACAGCACCTGGTATTCCCAGGCGGTCTCCCATCCAAGTACTAACCAGGCCCGACCCTGCTTAGCTTCCGAGATCGGACGAGATCGGGCGTGTTCAGGGTGGTATGGCCGTAAGCGACAGTGAACCGCAGCCGGTAGGCCTTAATGGGCCAGCAGAGGCCCTTGCTATCGTGTGTGCTTCTGTCACGGCCACTCATAAACACCGATTGCTCCTTCAGTCTGGTAAAATGAAAAAGCTTACAGCACCTGGTATTCCCAGGCGGTCTCCCATCCAAGTACTAACCAGGCCCGACCCTGCTTAGCTTCCGAGATCGGACGAGATTGGGCGTGTTCAGGGTGGTATGGCCATGAGCGACAGTCAACCGCAGCCGGTAGGCCTTAATGGGCCAGCAGAGGCCCTTGCTATCGTGTGTGCTTCTGTCACGGCCACTCATAAACGACGATTGCTCCTTCAGTCTGGCAAAATGAAAAAGCTTACAGCACCTGGTATTCCCAGGCGGTCTCCCATCCAAGTACTAACCAGGCCCGACCCTGCTTAGCTTCCGAGATCGGACGAGATCGGGCGTGTTCAGGGTGGTATGGCCGTAAGCAAGTAAGGCAGCAGCCGCTAGGCCTCATATGCCAGTGTCACGCTAACGCGGAGGGGACTGGCGGTTGTCAGACCGGATGAGAAAAGCATCAGCAGAGGCTGCGGTCATTCAGGCGGTCAGTTAAGGGGTTATTGCTTCTCGGCCTTTTGGCTAAGATCAAGTGTAGTATCTGTTCTTATCAGTTTAATATCTGATACGTCCCCTATACGGGGACTACATATTAAACGGATTTTTGGACTCGGGAGTTGAAACAGGGGCTTGCTCCGTTCACTCCACGCATCGACCCGGCATTGCAGTGCCGCTGGGAACGGTGCGCCTCCTTCTGCTTTGTCGAAAGAAACTCGCATACACAAGGGCACCTTATCGTTCTGAACGGCGTGCCCGGTGGTTTACGCCCCGCCCCCTAGGCCGTGCCCCCCATTTGTGTTAACCAACGCCCCCAAAGTTGTTGGGGGTTGGGGCGACGGGAGGAGTAGACTAATTCCGGGGTACAGGTGAAAAATCTTCAAAGTGTGGGCTGCTGAAAAAAAAAAAAACCTGCATGTGCCGTTTTTGCCCGGCTCTCCGCGGGGCCCCGGGGAGCCTTGTCACCCAGCCGGGGTGCCCGCCCACAACCCAGTCAAACTCACAACCCGGCTCTCCAGCCGAACCCGGGTACCCACTATTAAGCCACCCTCCCGGAACCTTTACCAATAGCTGCGGGCGCACCGAGGCCGGGGACCTGGTGGTACGAATCCAGCTTTTTGGCAAAGCATTGTGGCCGTTTTGGGGAGCTCCCCACGCCAAAATGGGGCAACCTAAGGGGACTCCAGTCGGCCAGTTGGAGCCAAAGTAAAGTCTAGGTCTGTGTCCTGCTGCCCAACGGGGCTTTCTTCGCTGTGGGCGCCCCCTGGTGCTTCTCTAAGTTGTCCAATATTTCACATTGACAACAGTCTGCCACAAGGAAAAAAAGAAGGACAAAAAAAGCTTACAGCACCTGGTATTCCCAGGCGGTCTCCCATCCAAGTACTAACCAGGCCCGACCCTGCTTAGCTTCCGAGATCGGACGAGATCGGGCGTGTTCAGGGTGGTATGGCCGTAAGCGACAGTGAACTGCAGCCGGTAGGCCTTAAGGGGCCAGCAGAGGCCCTTGCTATCGTGTGTGCTTCTGTCACGGCCACTCATAAACACCGATTGCTCCTTCAGTCTGGTAAAATGAAAAAGCTTACAGCACCTGGTATTCCCAGGCGGTCTCCCATCCAAGTACTAACCAGGCCCGACCCTGCTTAGCTTCCGAGATCGGACGAGATCGGGCGTGTTCAGGGTGGTATGGCCGTAAGCGACAGTGAACCGCAGCCGGTAGGCCTTAATGGGCCAGCAGAGGCCCTTGCTATCGTGTGTGCTTCTGTCACGGCCACTCATAAACACCGATTGCTCCTTCAGTCTGGTAAAATGAAAAAGCTTACAGCACCTGGTATTCCCAGGCGGTCTCCCATCCAAGTACTAACCAGGCCCGACCCTGCTTAGCTTCCGAGATCGGACGAGATTGGGCGTGTTCAGGGTGGTATGGCCATGAGCGACAGTCAACCGCAGCCGGTAGGCCTTAATGGGCCAGCAGAGGCCCTTGCTATCGTGTGTGCTTCTGTCACGGCCACTCATAAACGACGATTGCTCCTTCAGTCTGGCAAAATGAAAAAGCTTACAGCACCTGGTATTCCCAGGCGGTCTCCCATCCAAGTACTAACCAGGCCCGACCCTGCTTAGCTTCCGAGATCGGACGAGATCGGGCGTGTTCAGGGTGGTATGGCCGTAAGCAAGTAAGGCAGCAGCCGCTAGGCCTCATATGCCAGTGTCACGCTAACGCGGAGGGGACTGGCGGTTGTCAGACCGGATGAGAAAAGCATCAGCAGAGGCTGCGGTCATTCAGGCGGTCAGTTAAGGGGTTATTGCTTCTCGGCCTTTTGGCTAAGATCAAGTGTAGTATCTGTTCTTATCAGTTTAATATCTGATACGTCCCCTATACGGGGACTACATATTAAACGGATTTTTGGACTCGGGAGTTGAAACAGGGGCTTGCTCCGTTCACTCCACGCATCGACCCGGCATTGCAGTGCCGCTGGGAACGGTGCGCCTCCTTCTGCTTTGTCGAAAGAAACTCGCATACACAAGGGCACCTTATCGTTCTGAACGGCGTGCCCGGTGGTTTACGCCCCGCCCCCTAGGCCGTGCCCCCCATTTGTGTTAACCAACGCCCCCAAAGTTGTTGGGGGTTGGGGCGACGGGAGGAGTAGACTAATTCCGGGGTACAGGTGAAAAATCTTCAAAGTGTGGGCTGCTGAAAAAAAAAAAAACCTGCATGTGCCGTTTTTGCCCGGCTCTCCGCGGGGCCCCGGGGAGCCTTGTCACCCAGCCGGGGTGCCCGCCCACAACCCAGTCAAACTCACAACCCGGCTCTCCAGCCGAACCCGGGTACCCACTATTAAGCCACCCTCCCGGAACCTTTACCAATAGCTGCGGGCGCACCGAGGCCGGGGACCTGGTGGTACGAATCCAGCTTTTTGGCAAAGCATTGTGGCCGTTTTGGGGAGCTCCCCACGCCAAAATGGGGCAACCTAAGGGGACTCCAGTCGGCCAGTTGGAGCCAAAGTAAAGTCTAGGTCTGTGTCCTGCTGCCCAACGGGGCTTTCTTCGCTGTGGGCGCCCCCTGGTGCTTCTCTAAGTTGTCCAATATTTCACATTGACAACAGTCTGCCACAAGGAAAAAAAGAAGGACAAAAAAAGCTTACAGCACCTGGTATTCCCAGGCGGTCTCCCATCCAAGTACTAACCAGGCCCGACCCTGCTTAGCTTCCGAGATCGGACGAGATCGGGCGTGTTCAGGGTGGTATGGCCGTAAGCGACAGTGAACTGCAGCCGGTAGGCCTTAAGGGGCCAGCAGAGGCCCTTGCTATCGTGTGTGCTTCTGTCACGGCCACTCATAAACACCGATTGCTCCTTCAGTCTGGTAAAATGAAAAAGCTTACAGCACTTGGTATTCCCAGGCGGTCTCCCATCCAAGTACTAACCAGGCCCGACCCTGCTTAGCTTCCGAGATCGGACGAGATCGGGCGTGTTCAGGGTGGTATGGCCGTAAGCGACAGTGAACCGCAGCCGGTAGGCCTTAATGGGCCAGCAGAGGCCCTTGCTATCGTGTGTGCTTCTGTCACGGCCACTCATAAACACCGATTGCTCCTTCAGTCTGGTAAAATGAAAAAGCTTACAGCACCTGGTATTCCCAGGCGGTCTCCCATCCAAGTACTAACCAGGCCCGACCCTGCTTAGCTTCCGAGATCGGACAAGATTGGGCGTGTTCAGGGTGGTATGGCCATGAGCGACAGTCAACCGCAGCCGGTAGGCCTTAATGGGCCAGCAGAGGCCCTTGCTATCGTGTGTGCTTCTGTCACGGCCACTCATAAACGACGATTGCTCCTTCAGTCTGGCAAAATGAAAAAGCTTACAGCACCTGGTATTCCCAGGCGGTCTCCCATCCAAGTACTAACCAGGCCCGACCCTGCTTAGCTTCCGAGATCGGACGAGATCGGGCGTGTTCAGGGTGGTATGGCCGTAAGCAAGTAAGGCAGCAGCCGCTAGGCCTCATATGCCAGTGTCACGCTAACGCGGAGGGGACTGGCGGTTGTCAGACCGGATGAGAAAAGCATCAGCAGAGGCTGCGGTCATTCAGGCGGTCAGTTAAGGGGTTATTGCTTCTCGGCCTTTTGGCTAAGATCAAGTGTAGTATCTGTTCTTATCAGTTTAATATCTGATACGTCCCCTATACGGGGACTACATATTAAACGGATTTTTGGACTCGGGAGTTGAAACAGGGGCTTGCTCCGTTCACTCCACGCATCGACCCGGCATTGCAGTGCCGCTGGGAACGGTGCGCCTCCTTCTGCTTTGTCGAAAGAAACTCGCATACACAAGGGCACCTTATCGTTCTGAACGGCGTGCCCGATGGTTTACGCCCCGCCCCCTAGGCTGTGCCCCCCATTTGTGTTAACCAACGCCCCCAAAGTTGTTGGGGGTTGGGGCGACGGGAGGAGTAGACTAATTCCGGGGTACAGGTGAAAAATCTTCAAAGTGTGGGCTGCTGAAAAAAAAAAAAACCTGCATGTGCCGTTTTTGCCCGGCTCTCCGCGGGGCCCCGGGGAGCCTTGTCACCCAGCCGGGGTGCCCGCCCACAACCCAGTCAAACTCACAACCCGGCTCTCCAGCCGAACCCGGGTACCCACTATTAAGCCACCCTCCCGGAACCTTTACCAATAGCTGCGGGCGCACCGAGGCCGGGGACCTGGTGGTACGAATCCAGCTTTTTGGCAAAGCATTGTGGCCGTTTTGGGGAGCTCCCCACGCCAAAATGGGGCAACCTAAGGGGACTCCAGTCGGCCAGTTGGAGCCAAAGTAAAGTCTAGGTCTGTGTCCTGCTGCCCAACGGGGCTTTCTTCGCTGTGGGCGCCCCCTGGTGCTTCTCTAAGTTGTCCAATATTTCACATTGACAACAGTCTGCCACAAGGAAAAAAAGAAGGACAAAAAAAGCTTACAGCACCTGGTATTCCCAGGCGGTCTCCCATCCAAGTACTAACCAGGCCCGACCCTGCTTAGCTTCCGAGATCGGACGAGATCGGGCGTGTTCAGGGTGGTATGGCCGTAAGCGACAGTGAACTGCAGCCGGCAGAGGCCCTTGCTATCGTGTGTGCTTCTGTCACGGCCACTCATAAACACCGATTGCTCCTTCAGTCTGGTAAAATGAAAAAGCTTACAGCACCTGGTATTCCCAGGCGGTCTCCCATCCAAGTACTAACCAGGCCCGACCCTGCTTAGCTTCCGAGATCGGACGAGATCGGGCGTGTTCAGGGTGGTATGGCCGTAAGCGACAGTGAACCGCAGCCGGTAGGCCTTAATGGGCCAGCAGAGGCCCTTGCTATCGTGTGTGCTTCTGTCACGGCCACTCATAAACACCGATTGCTCCTTCAGTCTGGTAAAATGAAAAAGCTTACAGCACCTGGTATTCCCAGGCGGTCTCCCATCCAAGTACTAACCAGGCCCGACCCTGCTTAGCTTCCGAGATCGGACGAGATTGGGCGTGTTCAGGGTGGTATGGCCATGAGCGACAGTCAACCGCAGCCGGTAGGCCTTAATGGGCCAGCAGAGGCCCTTGCTATCGTGTGTGCTTCTGTCACGGCCACTCATAAACGACGATTGCTCCTTCAGTCTGGCAAAATGAAAAAGCTTACAGCACCTGGTATTCCCAGGCGGTCTCCCATCCAAGTACTAACCAGGCCCGACCCTGCTTAGCTTCCGAGATCGGACGAGATCGGGCGTGTTCAGGGTGGTATGGCCGTAAGCAAGTAAGGCAGCAGCCGCTAGGCCTCATATGCCAGTGTCACGCTAACGCGGAGGGGACTGGCGGTTGTCAGACCGGATGAGAAAAGCATCAGCAGAGGCTGCGGTCATTCAGGCGGTCAGTTAAGGGGTTATTGCTTCTCGGCCTTTTGGCTAAGATCAAGTGTAGTATCTGTTCTTATCAGTTTAATATCTGATACGTCCCCTATACGGGGACTACATATTAAACGGATTTTTGGACTCGGGAGTTGAAACAGGGGCTTGCTCCGTTCACTCCACGCATCGACCCGGCATTGCAGTGCCGCTGGGAACGGTGCGCCTCCTTCTGCTTTGTCGAAAGAAACTCGCATACACAAGGGCACCTTATCGTTCTGAACGGCGTGCCCGGTGGTTTACGCCCCGCCCCCTAGGCCGTGCCCCCCATTTGTGTTAACCAACGCCCCCAAAGTGGTTGGGGGTTGGGGCGACGGGAGGAGTAGACTAATTCCGGGGTACAGGTGAAAAATCTTCAAAGTGTGGGCTGCTGAAAAAAAAAAAAACCTGCATGTGCCGTTTTTGCCCGGCTCTCCGCGGGGCCCCGGGGAGCCTTGTCACCCAGCCGGGGTGCCCGCCCACAACCCAGTCAAACTCACAACCCGGCTCTCCAGCCGAACCCGGGTACCCACTATTAAGCCACCCTCCCGGAACCTTTACCAATAGCTGCGGGCGCACCGAGGCCGGGGACCTGGTGGTACGAATCCAGCTTTTTGGCAAAGCATTGTGGCCGTTTTGGGGAGCTCCCCACGCCAAAATGGGGCAACCTAAGGGGACTCCAGTCGGCCAGTTGGAGCCAAAGTAAAGTCTAGGTCTGTGTCCTGCTGCCCAACGGGGCTTTCTTCGCTGTGGGCGCCCCCTGGTGCTTCTCTAAGTTGTCCAATATTTCACATTGACAACAGTCTGCCACAAGGAAAAAAAGAAGGACAAAAAAAGCTTACAGCACCTGGTATTCCCAGGCGGTCTCCCATCCAAGTACTAACCAGGCCCGACCCTGCTTAGCTTCCGAGATCGGACGAGATCGGGCGTGTTCAGGGTGGTATGGCCGTAAGCGACAGTGAACTGCAGCCGGTAGGCCTTAAGGGGCCAGCAGAGGCCCTTGCTATCGTGTGTGCTTCTGTCATGGCCACTCATAAACACCGATTGCTCCTTCAGTCTGGTAAAATGAAAAAGCTTACAGCACCTGGTATTCCCAGGCGGTCTCCCATCCAAGTACTAACCAGGCCCGACCCTGCTTAGCTTCCGAGATCGGACGAGATCGGGCGTGTTCAGGGTGGTATGGCCGTAAGCGACAGTGAACCGCAGCCGGTAGGCCTTAATGGGCCAGCAGAGGCCCTTGCTATCGTGTGTGCTTCTGTCACGGCCACTCATAAACGACGATTGCTCCTTCAGTCTGGCAAAATGAAAAAGCTTAGAGCACCTGGTATTCCCAGGCGGTCTCCCATCCAAGTACTAACCAGGCCCGACCCTGCTTAGCTTCCGAGATCGGACGAGATCGGGCGTGTTCAGGGTGGTATGGCCGTAAGCAAGTAAGGCAGCAGCCGCTAGGCCTCATATGCCAGTGTCACGCTAACGCGGAGGGGACTGGCGGTTGTCAGACCGGATGAGAAAAGCATCAGCAGAGGCTGCGGTCATTCAGGCGGTCAGTTAAGGGGTTATTGCTTCTCGGCCTTTTGGCTAAGATCAAGTGTAGTATCTGTTCTTATCAGTTTAATATCTGATACGTCCCCTATACGGGGACTACATATTAAACGGAATTTTGGACTCGGGAGTTGAAACAGGGGCTTGCTCCGTTCACTCCACGCATCGACCCGGCATTGCAGTGCCGCTGGGAACGGTGCGCCTCCTTCTGCTTTGTCGAAAGAAACTCGCATACACAAGGGCACCTTATCGTTCTGAACGGCGTGCCCGGTGGTTTACGCCCCGCCCCCTAGGCCGTGCCCCCCATTTGTGTTAACCAACGCCCCCAAATTGGTTGGGGGTTGGGGCGACGGGAGGAGTAGACTAATTCCGGGGTACAGGTGAAAAATCTTCAAAGTGTGGGCTGCTGAAAAAAAAAAAAAACCTGCATGTGCCGTTTTTGCCCGGCTCTCCGCGGGGCCCCGGGGAGCCTTGTCACCCAGCCGGGGTGCCCGCCCACAACCCAGTCAAACTCACAACCCGGCTCTCCAGCCGAACCCGGGTACCCACTATTAAGCCACCCTCCCGGAACCTTTACCAATAGCTGCGGGCGCACCGAGGCCGGGGACCTGGTGGTACGAATCCAGCTTTTTGGCAAAGCATTTGGCCGTTTTGGGGAGCTCCCCACGCCAAAATGGGGCAACCTAAGGGGACTCCAGTCGGTCAGTTGGAGCCAAAGTAAAGTCTAGGTCTGTGTCCTGCTGCCCAACGGGGCTTTCTTCGCTGTGGGCGCCCCCTGGTGCTTCTCTAAGTTGTCCAATATTTCACATTGACAACAGTCTGCCACAAGGAAAAAAAGAAGGACAAAAAAAGCTTACAGCACCTGGTATTCCCAGGCAGTCTCCGATCCAAGTACTAACCAGGCCCGACCCTGCTTAGCTTCCGAGATCGGACGAGATCGGGCGTGTTCAGGGTGGTATGGCCGTAAGCGACAGTGAACCGCAGCCGGTAGGCCTTAATGGGCCAGCAGAGGCCCTTGCTATCGTGTGTGCTTCTGTCACGGCCACTCATAAACACCGATTGCTCCTTCAGTCTGGTAAAATGAAAAAGCTTACAGCACCTGGTATTCCCAGGCGGTCTCCCATCCAAGTACTAACCAGGCCCGACCCTGCTTAGCTTCCGAGATCGGACGAGATCGGGCGTGTTCAGGGTGGTATGGCCGTAAGCAAGTAAGGCAGCAGCCGCTAGGCCTCATATGCCAGTGTCACGCTAACGCGGAGGGGACTGGCGGGTGTCAGACCGGATGAGAAAAGCATCAGCAGAGGCTGCGGTCGTTCAGGCAGTCAGTTAAGGGGTTATCGCTTCTCGGCCTTTTGGCTAAGATCAAGAAATACTGAGGTCCAGCGTTGTACGAGACACAGTAAAACTTTTCTTTTGGATCATATTTGAAGTGGGAGCCTTTTTTGGCCAGGGTTTCTCTGTTCACAAGTGCAGAGAGCTGGTCAATATGGCTTCCACAGGTGGCAGTGCCGTTCCTAAGGCTGGATTACGGAATACGGCAAGATTTCGGTGGGTGGCACGGGAAGCACCCATGATGCAGAGGGAGGTCTTTGGAAGAGTCGTCCTGTTGGGTGCACTGAGGCTGAAAGTTGATCACGTGTTTTGCCTGCAGACGAATGCCCAGGAAAGGAGCTATGATGTGACCTTCTCGGCGACGGGTGTAATGGAGGATGTGATGAGAGCCTGCAGAGAGAGAGCTGGTGAGAGACCTTTTACAAGTTTTGAAATTTTGAGTCTGGACAGACCAAATTTCAGGATAATTACTCTCCATTTGTACAACCCATATGTGACAAAGGATGATATGGTGCGCTTCCTGTCGGCCTATGGTGAAGTATTCGCAAGCACAAGGAGGCTGATGGACTCTCTGGGTTTCTGGACCGGGAGGACTCAATTCCAGGTCCTCCTGAAAGAAGACCCGGAGGGGTATGAGGGACTGGCGCACCCTCCGGCATCGTTCAGCATTGGTGCCGATCGGGGCTTCTTGTTTTATTCAAGGCAGCCGCCCTTCTGCAGGAGATGCAGGAGGCAAGGTCACAATGAAGGCGCATGTGGCTTTGTGAGGTGCAGGGTCTGCACAGCCTATGGCCATGAGGAAGGGGACTGCCCGCACACAGGAACCTGCAACATCTGCAGAAAGGCAGGGCATTTTTACAAGAACTGTCCTGAGAAGAAGCAGTCCTATGCTGGCGCAGTGAGGCGAGCATCTGGAGGAGGAGAGGCTGGAACTTCCAGGGCTGGGAACGAAGAGGCGCCAATTCGTGGGGTCGAAGAGGAAGATCAGCAGGCAATTGAGGACGTTATGGCTGTTACAGAGAGTGACGTTTTCCACGTCTCTCAGGAGTACGTTTCACAAGTGAAGGACACTGCGAGCCCTGAAGAGACAATAACACTGAAGAAAGGGCTATCCAAGAAGGCGGTGAGGAGAATGAAGAAGGCCGTAATGGCAGTGGGAGGTAATGGGAAATTGGGTGAAAGGGAAAGGGGGGTTAAGAGGGGTAGCATTGAAGAAGGTGGAGGGGGTGTTCAAAAGGGGAGGAGAGAAGAGAGGGAGGCAACGGGAGGGGGGGTGGAGGGTCAGGGTACCCCTGTGATTAGTGAAGTTGTGGAGGGGGGCTCACAAGAAATAGAGAGTATAAGGTGTAATTTGGCCTTGGGTGATATTCTTGATGTGCCACTTTCCCCATTGCACACTCAGGTGGAGGAAGGTGGGGGGGTGGGGAGTAACAGGGGAGGGGATGACAAACGAATAGGGGATTGGAGTGCAGAGACTGATGCATGCTTTCCAGTAGGGGAGGGGGAGTTGGCTGAGGGTTTGCAAGGGGAGATGTCTGGGGTTTCTCCGGATTGTGTCATTGCAACATTGCCCCCTGAGCAAAGAACACATTTTTTTGGAAATGCGTCCATGTCCCCTGCAAGGCCAAAAGAGGGGGGTGGAGAGGGTTCTGGGGGTGTTTGATTTGATTGGTGTTTTTCATTTTTGATTTCATGATGGCTGGGTTTTTCTCTGTGGGGTCCTTCAATGTACGGGGTTTGAGAGATAAGGTTAAAAGAAGAGCAGTTTTTGATTTTTTGGACAATCAAAGATTATTGTGTTGTTTTTTGCAGGAGGTACATTTGAAGGACAGGGGGGATATTATTAGATTTAGTAGGGAATGGGGTCGGGGAGGGTCAGTCTGGAGTGTTGGGGGGGTTCACTCTTCTGGAGTGGGGATTTTGTTTGGGAGCTGGGAGGTGAGGGTGGAGGAAGAGTTTGTGGTTGTGCAAGGGAGGGTTGTGGGGGCAGACATTGAATACAGGGGATGTAAATTCAGAGTGTTTGGGGTTTACGGTTCGCAGGGGGTGGTAGAGAGGGGCGACATGTTTGAGGGGATGGTACCGTTTTTGACGACGAACAGAACTGTGATTGTGGGAGGGGATTTTAACTGTGAGCTGGGGGGAGGGGGGGACACAAGTGTTCGAAAATTGGAGAACCTAATGAGGATATACAAGTTAGTTGATGGGGGGAGGGTGGTTGTTCCTCGGATGGACAGTCCCACATGGCGTAACTCACAGGGGGTGTCCAGGAGGCTGGACTACGTCCTGTTTTCGGAATCCTTGGGCCTGTTGTCAGGCAGAGTCACCCCGGCCTTCTTCTCCGATCACGATGGGGTCACTTTCTGTGTACAGGCTGGCGAGTCGGTCTTTGGCCCGGGATACTGGAGGTTGAACTCCAGTGTCCTGGAACAGGATGAGTTCGTGGCCAGTTTTGCTGTCTTCTTCCGGGGCCTGGAAGGGATCAGGTCGCTTTGTCCGGCTGTGATAGAGTGGTGGGAAGTAGCCAAAGAGCGGATCAGAGAGTTTGCAGTTAGGTATTGTAGAAGGAAGGCGCGGGAGTCGAGAAGGGAGGTGCTTCGACTCCAACGCCTTCTCGAGCTTGAGTACGCTGTTGGAAACGACAGTGGCACTGTAGATCAGCGGGCTTGTGACTCCCTTAAAGCAGAGCTTAGGGAAGTCTATGAACGTAGGGCTCGTGGGTACTTGATGCGCACGCGTCACGACTTCCTGGAGAGGGACGAGACGTGCTCCGCAGCCTTTTTCAGCTCTGTACGGGCTAAAAGGGTCAAACATGTACTCACGGGGGTTAGAGATGAGTAGGGTAGAGTTGTGACGGGAGTAGATGAGATGGTGCGCGTCACCTCTCAACACTACCGATCCTTTTTTGTTGAAAGAGAGATAGATGTAGGGGGAGGGGAGGTGATGTTGGACGGTCTCACCCGGCGGGTGCCGCTTGACATAGCAGAAGCTATGGAGGCCCCGCTCACTCTCGAAGAGCTTGAGAGTGCCCTTCGAAGAATGGGAAGGCGGAAGGTGCCTGGCATCGATGGACTGCCGGCCGAGTTTTACCTCAAGTTTTGGGGGATGCTTGGGCCGGTGGTCTTAGAGGTGTTATCCGAAGTTCTCCGCACAGGGGTAATGGGAGGGTCTTTGGCCAAGGGGGTGATTTCCCTCTTATTTAAGAAGGGAGACGCCTCCGACCTTAGGAACTGGAGGCCATTGACCATGCTGTGTGTTGACTATAAACTGCTAGCAAAGGTCCTTGCGGACAGACTGGGCACAGCACTCCCTTATGTCGTCCATGAGGATCAGACATGCGGAGTGGCGGGGCGTTCCTTGAGGTGGAACCTCCTCCTCATAAGGGACGCCATCGCCTGGGTGGAAGACAGGCACTTGCCACTAATGGTGGTTGGTCTCGACCAGGCAAAGGCGTTTGATAGGGTTCACCTGGGCTTTTTGTTCCGTGTTTTGGATAGGCTAGGGTTTGGTAGGGTTTTTGTTGGGTGGCTGCGTACGTTGTACGCAGCAGCGGGGAGCACTGTTTCTGTTAATGGTCACCTTGGGGAGTTTTTCAGGTTGCACTCAGGGGTGAGACAGGGGTGTCCGCTCTCACCTCTTCTCTACATCCTTTATATGGAGCCCCTAGCTGAAGCCATTAGGGCTGACGCGGGTGTGGTAGGGATGCTGGTACCAGGCAGTGGAGGACTGAGGGTCAAGCTTTCTCAATATGCAGACGACACTACCCTGCTGCTTGAGAGCGACGCTTGCCTGATCCGATCCTTGGAGATTTTCCAGGAATTTGGCCGGGCATCGGGTGCAGAGTTAAATCTCGCCAAGTCCTCGGTCAAATTCTTTGGGCGCTGGAAAGGGAGGACGGATGTACCAGGGGGGCTGTCTCTCTGTGAAGGGCCCCTAAGGATATTGGGGGTCGACTTTGAGGCAGCCCAGAACGCCATGTCTAACTGGACTAGGCGTATGGCGAAAGTCCAGCGGAAGTTAGGTCTCTGGATGACAAGGACTTTGACCTTGATCGGGAAGGTCCTTGTTCTGAAGGTTGACATCTTGCCATCTCTCCTGTACTTGGCGTACGTCTACCCTTTGCCAGTCAGCATGCGTAGGCCTCTCATGAGGCTGGTTTTCAACTTCCTCTGGGGAGGAAGATACGAGTACGTGGCGAGGTCCCGCATGCTGGCTGGGATTGGGGAGGGAGGGAGAGATGTGCCGCACCTCCCGCTGAAGCTGGACTGCTTTTTTGTTTCGTTTTTACTTAGGGAACTGGCCGCTCCGGTGGTTCATCCATCGGGCTACTTCCTGCGGCTCTTTTTCACATACCCGGCGAGGCGCCTGATGGTCTGGAACAACTTGACCCCCCGGGTGGAGCAGTTACCGCCGCATTATCAACATGCGGCGAAGTGGCTACGGACTCATCCTGTAGCCTTAGATCCGGCCATTGGCCTGGAGCAGAGAGTGTTGTGGTCGGAGGTGAGGTCGGAGGTGGCAGAACGTCCCGTGGTCGGCATCCCCGCCACAGTGTGGTTGGGGGTGCAGCCACGGGGCCTGGACAACAGGCTCAAGGATTTCAACTGGATGGTGGTTCACCGCAGCCTGCCGGTGCGAGACAAGCTGTACCGGCATGGCATTGCGAGGTCTCCTGGATGCCCCCGGGCTGCATGTGCAGCCGATGAGACCGTGAGGCACGTCATGTGGGACTGTCCTTTCGCAAGGGTGGTGTGGGAGAAGGCTGGGCAGATAATAAGGAACATAGATAGAGGGCTGGTTTTGACTTGGGAGAGGGTGGAGAGGGGGCTGGTGGGGGTGGTAAGGAACAGGAAGTCCCGCTTCCTACTCTGGCTGACCATTAGCCTCCTTAAAAGGGGAATGTGGCAGGCTAGGATGGATTGGGTGGAACACAACAGGGATTGGGGGGCTGAAGGGGTGGTGAGGAAAGTAGTGGGAGACCTGGTTGGGAGGATGAAGTGGGACATGGAAAGACTGGGAAATGATGTTGCACTGGATAAGTGGAAGGGAGGTTTTGGGTTGCTGTAAGGGGTTTATGTGTTTGTTTCTGTATTATGAGTCAGATGAGTAAAAAAAAAAGAAAAAAAAAATGTGTATGTATATGTATATTGTTTAGTATCATGAGATTTGGTTGTATGTTTCAAGGATGGAAAGTGATGATACTGAAAGATGACAAGAATTTGTATGTTTGAAGTATTATAATAAAAAAAAAAAAAAAAAAAAAAAAAATCTGTTCTTATCAGTTTAATATCTGATACGTCCCCTATACGGGGACTACATATTAAACGGATTTTTGGACTCGGGAGTTGAAACAGGGGCTTGCTCCGTTCACTCCACGCATCGACCCGGCATTGCAGTGCCGCTGGGAACGGTGCGCCTCCTTCTGCTTTGTCGAAAGAAACTCGCATACACAAGGGCACCTTATCGTTCTGAACGGCGTGCCCGGTGGTTTACGCCCCGCCCCCTAGGCCGTGCCCCCCATTTGTGTTAACCAACGCCCCCAAAGTGGTTGGGGGTTGGGGCGACGGGAGGAGTAGACTAATTCCGGGGTACAGGTGAAAAATCTTCAAAGTGTGGGCTGCTGAAAAAAAAAAAAACCTGCATGTGCCGTTTTTGCCCGGCTCTCCGCGGGGCCCCGGGGAGCCTTGTCACCCAGCCGGGGTGCCCGCCCACAACCTAGTCAAACTCACAACCCGGCTCTCCAGCCGAACCCGGGTACCCACTATTAAGCCACCCTCCCGGAACCTTTACCAATAGCTGCGGGCGCACCGAGGCCGGGGACCTGGTGGTACGAATCCAGCTTTTTGGCAAAGCATTGTGGCCGTTTTGGGGAGCTCCCCACGCCAAAATGGGGCAACCTAAGGGGACTCCAGTCGGCCAGTTGGAGCCAAAGTAAAGTCTAGGTCTGTGTCCTGCTGCCCAACGGGGCTTTCTTCGCTGTGGGCGCCCCCTGGTGCTTCTCTAAGTTGTCCAATATTTCACATTGACAACAGTCTGCCACAAGGAAAAAAAGAAGGACAAAAAAAGCTTACAGCACCTGGTATTCCCAGGCGGTCTCTCATCCAAGTACTAACCAGGCCCGACCCTGCTTAGCTTCCGAGATCGGACGAGATCGGGCGTGTTCAGGGTGGTATGGCCGTAAGCGACAGTGAACTGCAGCCGGTAGGCCTTAAGGGGCCAGCAGAGGCCCTTGCTATCGTGTGTGCTTCTGTCATGGCCACTCATAAACACCGATTGCTCCTTCAGTCTGGTAAAATGAAAAAGCTTACAGCACCTGGTATTCCCAGGCGGTCTCCCATCCAAGTACTAACCAGGCCCGACCCTGCTTAGCTTCCGAGATCGGACGAGATCGGGCGTGTTCAGGGTGGTATGGCCGTAAGCGACAGTGAACCGCAGCCGGTAGGCCTTAATGGGCCAGCAGAGGCCCTTGCTATCGTGTGTGCTTCTGTCACGGCCACTCATAAACGACGATTGCTCCTTCAGTCTGGCAAAATGAAAAAGCTTAGAGCACCTGGTATTCCCAGGCGGTCTCCCATCCAAGTACTAACCAGGCCCGACCCTGCTTAGCTTCCGAGATCGGACGAGATCGGGCGTGTTCAGGGTGGTATGGCCGTAAGCAAGTAAGGCAGCAGCCGCTAGGCCTCATATGCCAGTGTCACGCTAACGCGGAGGGGACTGGCGGTTGTCAGACCGGATGAGAAAAGCATCAGCAGAGGCTGCGGTCATTCAGGCGGTCAGTTAAGGGGTTATTGCTTCTCGGCCTTTTGGCTAAGATCAAGTGTAGTATCTGTTCTTATCAGTTTAATATCTGATACGTCCCCTATACGGGGACTACATATTAAACGGAATTTTGGACTCGGGAGTTGAAACAGGGGCTTGCTCCGTTCACTCCACGCATCGACCCGGCATTGCAGTGCCGCTGGGAACGGTGCGCCTCCTTCTGCTTTGTCGAAAGAAACTCGCATACACAAGGGCACCTTATCGTTCTGAACGGCGTGCCCGGTGGTTTACGCCCCGCCCCCTAGGCCGTGCCCCCCATTTGTGTTAACCAACGCCCCCAAATTGGTTGGGGGTTGGGGCGACGGGAGGAGTAGACTAATTCCGGGGTACAGGTGAAAAATCTTCAAAGTGTGGGCTGCTGAAAAAAAAAAAAAACCTGCATGTGCCGTTTTTGCCCGGCTCTCCGCGGGGCCCCGGGGAGCCTTGTCACCCAGCCGGGGTGCCCGCCCACAACCCAGTCAAACTCACAACCCGGCTCTCCAGCCGAACCCGGGTACCCACTATTAAGCCACCCTCCCGGAACCTTTACCAATAGCTGCGGGCGCACCGAGGCCGGGGACCTGGTGGTACGAATCCAGCTTTTTGGCAAAGCATTTGGCCGTTTTGGGGAGCTCCCCACGCCAAAATGGGGCAACCTAAGGGGACTCCAGTCGGTCAGTTGGAGCCAAAGTAAAGTCTAGGTCTGTGTCCTGCTGCCCAACGGGGCTTTCTTCGCTGTGGGCGCCCCCTGGTGCTTCTCTAAGTTGTCCAATATTTCACATTGACAACAGTCTGCCACAAGGAAAAAAAGAAGGACAAAAAAAGCTTACAGCACCTGGTATTCCCAGGCAGTCTCCGATCCAAGTACTAACCAGGCCCGACCCTGCTTAGCTTCCGAGATCGGACGAGATCGGGCGTGTTCAGGGTGGTATGGCCGTAAGCGACAGTGAACCGCAGCCGGTAGGCCTTAATGGGCCAGCAGAGGCCCTTGCTATCGTGTGTGCTTCTGTCACGGCCACTCATAAACACCGATTGCTCCTTCAGTCTGGTAAAATGAAAAAGCTTACAGCACCTGGTATTCCCAGGCGGTCTCCCATCCAAGTACTAACCAGGCCCGACCCTGCTTAGCTTCCGAGATCGGACGAGATCGGGCGTGTTCAGGGTGGTATGGCCGTAAGCAAGTAAGGCAGCAGCCGCTAGGCCTCATATGCCAGTGTCACGCTAACGCGGAGGGGACTGGCGGGTGTCAGACCGGATGAGAAAAGCATCAGCAGAGGCTGCGGTCGTTCAGGCAGTCAGTTAAGGGGTTATCGCTTCTCGGCCTTTTGGCTAAGATCAAGAAATACTGAGGTCCAGCGTTGTACGAGACACAGTAAAACTTTTCTTTTGGATCATATTTGAAGTGGGAGCCTTTTTTGGCCAGGGTTTCTCTGTTCACAAGTGCAGAGAGCTGGTCAATATGGCTTCCACAGGTGGCAGTGCCGTTCCTAAGGCTGGATTACGGAATACGGCAAGATTTCGGTGGGTGGCACGGGAAGCACCCATGATGCAGAGGGAGGTCTTTGGAAGAGTCGTCCTGTTGGGTGCACTGAGGCTGAAAGTTGATCACGTGTTTTGCCTGCAGACGAATGCCCAGGAAAGGAGCTATGATGTGACCTTCTCGGCGACGGGTGTAATGGAGGATGTGATGAGAGCCTGCAGAGAGAGAGCTGGTGAGAGACCTTTTACAAGTTTTGAAATTTTGAGTCTGGACAGACCAAATTTCAGGATAATTACTCTCCATTTGTACAACCCATATGTGACAAAGGATGATATGGTGCGCTTCCTGTCGGCCTATGGTGAAGTATTCGCAAGCACAAGGAGGCTGATGGACTCTCTGGGTTTCTGGACCGGGAGGACTCAATTCCAGGTCCTCCTGAAAGAAGACCCGGAGGGGTATGAGGGACTGGCGCACCCTCCGGCATCGTTCAGCATTGGTGCCGATCGGGGCTTCTTGTTTTATTCAAGGCAGCCGCCCTTCTGCAGGAGATGCAGGAGGCAAGGTCACAATGAAGGCGCATGTGGCTTTGTGAGGTGCAGGGTCTGCACAGCCTATGGCCATGAGGAAGGGGACTGCCCGCACACAGGAACCTGCAACATCTGCAGAAAGGCAGGGCATTTTTACAAGAACTGTCCTGAGAAGAAGCAGTCCTATGCTGGCGCAGTGAGGCGAGCATCTGGAGGAGGAGAGGCTGGAACTTCCAGGGCTGGGAACGAAGAGGCGCCAATTCGTGGGGTCGAAGAGGAAGATCAGCAGGCAATTGAGGACGTTATGGCTGTTACAGAGAGTGACGTTTTCCACGTCTCTCAGGAGTACGTTTCACAAGTGAAGGACACTGCGAGCCCTGAAGAGACAATAACACTGAAGAAAGGGCTATCCAAGAAGGCGGTGAGGAGAATGAAGAAGGCCGTAATGGCAGTGGGAGGTAATGGGAAATTGGGTGAAAGGGAAAGGGGGGTTAAGAGGGGTAGCATTGAAGAAGGTGGAGGGGGTGTTCAAAAGGGGAGGAGAGAAGAGAGGGAGGCAACGGGAGGGGGGGTGGAGGGTCAGGGTACCCCTGTGATTAGTGAAGTTGTGGAGGGGGGCTCACAAGAAATAGAGAGTATAAGGTGTAATTTGGCCTTGGGTGATATTCTTGATGTGCCACTTTCCCCATTGCACACTCAGGTGGAGGAAGGTGGGGGGGTGGGGAGTAACAGGGGAGGGGATGACAAACGAATAGGGGATTGGAGTGCAGAGACTGATGCATGCTTTCCAGTAGGGGAGGGGGAGTTGGCTGAGGGTTTGCAAGGGGAGATGTCTGGGGTTTCTCCGGATTGTGTCATTGCAACATTGCCCCCTGAGCAAAGAACACATTTTTTTGGAAATGCGTCCATGTCCCCTGCAAGGCCAAAAGAGGGGGGTGGAGAGGGTTCTGGGGGTGTTTGATTTGATTGGTGTTTTTCATTTTTGATTTCATGATGGCTGGGTTTTTCTCTGTGGGGTCCTTCAATGTACGGGGTTTGAGAGATAAGGTTAAAAGAAGAGCAGTTTTTGATTTTTTGGACAATCAAAGATTATTGTGTTGTTTTTTGCAGGAGGTACATTTGAAGGACAGGGGGGATATTATTAGATTTAGTAGGGAATGGGGTCGGGGAGGGTCAGTCTGGAGTGTTGGGGGGGTTCACTCTTCTGGAGTGGGGATTTTGTTTGGGAGCTGGGAGGTGAGGGTGGAGGAAGAGTTTGTGGTTGTGCAAGGGAGGGTTGTGGGGGCAGACATTGAATACAGGGGATGTAAATTCAGAGTGTTTGGGGTTTACGGTTCGCAGGGGGTGGTAGAGAGGGGCGACATGTTTGAGGGGATGGTACCGTTTTTGACGACGAACAGAACTGTGATTGTGGGAGGGGATTTTAACTGTGAGCTGGGGGGAGGGGGGGACACAAGTGTTCGAAAATTGGAGAACCTAATGAGGATATACAAGTTAGTTGATGGGGGGAGGGTGGTTGTTCCTCGGATGGACAGTCCCACATGGCGTAACTCACAGGGGGTGTCCAGGAGGCTGGACTACGTCCTGTTTTCGGAATCCTTGGGCCTGTTGTCAGGCAGAGTCACCCCGGCCTTCTTCTCCGATCACGATGGGGTCACTTTCTGTGTACAGGCTGGCGAGTCGGTCTTTGGCCCGGGATACTGGAGGTTGAACTCCAGTGTCCTGGAACAGGATGAGTTCGTGGCCAGTTTTGCTGTCTTCTTCCGGGGCCTGGAAGGGATCAGGTCGCTTTGTCCGGCTGTGATAGAGTGGTGGGAAGTAGCCAAAGAGCGGATCAGAGAGTTTGCAGTTAGGTATTGTAGAAGGAAGGCGCGGGAGTCGAGAAGGGAGGTGCTTCGACTCCAACGCCTTCTCGAGCTTGAGTACGCTGTTGGAAACGACAGTGGCACTGTAGATCAGCGGGCTTGTGACTCCCTTAAAGCAGAGCTTAGGGAAGTCTATGAACGTAGGGCTCGTGGGTACTTGATGCGCACGCGTCACGACTTCCTGGAGAGGGACGAGACGTGCTCCGCAGCCTTTTTCAGCTCTGTACGGGCTAAAAGGGTCAAACATGTACTCACGGGGGTTAGAGATGAGTAGGGTAGAGTTGTGACGGGAGTAGATGAGATGGTGCGCGTCACCTCTCAACACTACCGATCCTTTTTTGTTGAAAGAGAGATAGATGTAGGGGGAGGGGAGGTGATGTTGGACGGTCTCACCCGGCGGGTGCCGCTTGACATAGCAGAAGCTATGGAGGCCCCGCTCACTCTCGAAGAGCTTGAGAGTGCCCTTCGAAGAATGGGAAGGCGGAAGGTGCCTGGCATCGATGGACTGCCGGCCGAGTTTTACCTCAAGTTTTGGGGGATGCTTGGGCCGGTGGTCTTAGAGGTGTTATCCGAAGTTCTCCGCACAGGGGTAATGGGAGGGTCTTTGGCCAAGGGGGTGATTTCCCTCTTATTTAAGAAGGGAGACGCCTCCGACCTTAGGAACTGGAGGCCATTGACCATGCTGTGTGTTGACTATAAACTGCTAGCAAAGGTCCTTGCGGACAGACTGGGCACAGCACTCCCTTATGTCGTCCATGAGGATCAGACATGCGGAGTGGCGGGGCGTTCCTTGAGGTGGAACCTCCTCCTCATAAGGGACGCCATCGCCTGGGTGGAAGACAGGCACTTGCCACTAATGGTGGTTGGTCTCGACCAGGCAAAGGCGTTTGATAGGGTTCACCTGGGCTTTTTGTTCCGTGTTTTGGATAGGCTAGGGTTTGGTAGGGTTTTTGTTGGGTGGCTGCGTACGTTGTACGCAGCAGCGGGGAGCACTGTTTCTGTTAATGGTCACCTTGGGGAGTTTTTCAGGTTGCACTCAGGGGTGAGACAGGGGTGTCCGCTCTCACCTCTTCTCTACATCCTTTATATGGAGCCCCTAGCTGAAGCCATTAGGGCTGACGCGGGTGTGGTAGGGATGCTGGTACCAGGCAGTGGAGGACTGAGGGTCAAGCTTTCTCAATATGCAGACGACACTACCCTGCTGCTTGAGAGCGACGCTTGCCTGATCCGATCCTTGGAGATTTTCCAGGAATTTGGCCGGGCATCGGGTGCAGAGTTAAATCTCGCCAAGTCCTCGGTCAAATTCTTTGGGCGCTGGAAAGGGAGGACGGATGTACCAGGGGGGCTGTCTCTCTGTGAAGGGCCCCTAAGGATATTGGGGGTCGACTTTGAGGCAGCCCAGAACGCCATGTCTAACTGGACTAGGCGTATGGCGAAAGTCCAGCGGAAGTTAGGTCTCTGGATGACAAGGACTTTGACCTTGATCGGGAAGGTCCTTGTTCTGAAGGTTGACATCTTGCCATCTCTCCTGTACTTGGCGTACGTCTACCCTTTGCCAGTCAGCATGCGTAGGCCTCTCATGAGGCTGGTTTTCAACTTCCTCTGGGGAGGAAGATACGAGTACGTGGCGAGGTCCCGCATGCTGGCTGGGATTGGGGAGGGAGGGAGAGATGTGCCGCACCTCCCGCTGAAGCTGGACTGCTTTTTTGTTTCGTTTTTACTTAGGGAACTGGCCGCTCCGGTGGTTCATCCATCGGGCTACTTCCTGCGGCTCTTTTTCACATACCCGGCGAGGCGCCTGATGGTCTGGAACAACTTGACCCCCCGGGTGGAGCAGTTACCGCCGCATTATCAACATGCGGCGAAGTGGCTACGGACTCATCCTGTAGCCTTAGATCCGGCCATTGGCCTGGAGCAGAGAGTGTTGTGGTCGGAGGTGAGGTCGGAGGTGGCAGAACGTCCCGTGGTCGGCATCCCCGCCACAGTGTGGTTGGGGGTGCAGCCACGGGGCCTGGACAACAGGCTCAAGGATTTCAACTGGATGGTGGTTCACCGCAGCCTGCCGGTGCGAGACAAGCTGTACCGGCATGGCATTGCGAGGTCTCCTGGATGCCCCCGGGCTGCATGTGCAGCCGATGAGACCGTGAGGCACGTCATGTGGGACTGTCCTTTCGCAAGGGTGGTGTGGGAGAAGGCTGGGCAGATAATAAGGAACATAGATAGAGGGCTGGTTTTGACTTGGGAGAGGGTGGAGAGGGGGCTGGTGGGGGTGGTAAGGAACAGGAAGTCCCGCTTCCTACTCTGGCTGACCATTAGCCTCCTTAAAAGGGGAATGTGGCAGGCTAGGATGGATTGGGTGGAACACAACAGGGATTGGGGGGCTGAAGGGGTGGTGAGGAAAGTAGTGGGAGACCTGGTTGGGAGGATGAAGTGGGACATGGAAAGACTGGGAAATGATGTTGCACTGGATAAGTGGAAGGGAGGTTTTGGGTTGCTGTAAGGGGTTTATGTGTTTGTTTCTGTATTATGAGTCAGATGAGTAAAAAAAAAAGAAAAAAAAAATGTGTATGTATATGTATATTGTTTAGTATCATGAGATTTGGTTGTATGTTTCAAGGATGGAAAGTGATGATACTGAAAGATGACAAGAATTTGTATGTTTGAAGTATTATAATAAAAAAAAAAAAAAAAAAAAAAAAAATCTGTTCTTATCAGTTTAATATCTGATACGTCCCCTATACGGGGACTACATATTAAACGGATTTTTGGACTCGGGAGTTGAAACAGGGGCTTGCTCCGTTCACTCCACGCATCGACCCGGCATTGCAGTGCCGCTGGGAACGGTGCGCCTCCTTCTGCTTTGTCGAAAGAAACTCGCATACACAAGGGCACCTTATCGTTCTGAACGGCGTGCCCGGTGGTTTACGCCCCGCCCCCTAGGCCGTGCCCCCCATTTGTGTTAACCAACGCCCCCAAAGTGGTTGGGGGTTGGGGCGACGGGAGGAGTAGACTAATTCCGGGGTACAGGTGAAAAATCTTCAAAGTGTGGGCTGCTGAAAAAAAAAAAAACCTGCATGTGCCGTTTTTGCCCGGCTCTCCGCGGGGCCCCGGGGAGCCTTGTCACCCAGCCGGGGTGCCCGCCCACAACCTAGTCAAACTCACAACCCGGCTCTCCAGCCGAACCCGGGTACCCACTATTAAGCCACCCTCCCGGAACCTTTACCAATAGCTGCGGGCGCACCGAGGCCGGGGACCTGGTGGTACGAATCCAGCTTTTTGGCAAAGCATTGTGGCCGTTTTGGGGAGCTCCCCACGCCAAAATGGGGCAACCTAAGGGGACTCCAGTCGGCCAGTTGGAGCCAAAGTAAAGTCTAGGTCTGTGTCCTGCTGCCCAACGGGGCTTTCTTCGCTGTGGGCGCCCCCTGGTGCTTCTCTAAGTTGTCCAATATTTCACATTGACAACAGTCTGCCACAAGGAAAAAAAGAAGGACAAAAAAAGCTTACAGCACCTGGTATTCCCAGGCGGTCTCTCATCCAAGTACTAACCAGGCCCGACCCTGCTTAGCTTCCGAGATCGGACGAGATCGGGCGTGTTCAGGGTGGTATGGCCGTAAGCGACAGTGAACTGCAGCCGGTAGGCCTTAAGGGGCCAGCAGAGGCCCTTGCTATCGTGTGTGCTTCTGTCATGGCCACTCATAAACACCGATTGCTCCTTCAGTCTGGTAAAATGAAAAAGCTTACAGCACCTGGTATTCCCAGGCGGTCTCCCATCCAAGTACTAACCAGGCCCGACCCTGCTTAGCTTCCGAGATCGGACGAGATCGGGCGTGTTCAGGGTGGTATGGCCGTAAGCGACAGTGAACCGCAGCCGGTAGGCCTTAATGGGCCAGCAGAGGCCCTTGCTATCGTGTGTGCTTCTGTCACGGCCACTCATAAACGACGATTGCTCCTTCAGTCTGGCAAAATGAAAAAGCTTAGAGCACCTGGTATTCCCAGGCGGTCTCCCATCCAAGTACTAACCAGGCCCGACCCTGCTTAGCTTCCGAGATCGGACGAGATCGGGCGTGTTCAGGGTGGTATGGCCGTAAGCAAGTAAGGCAGCAGCCGCTAGGCCTCATATGCCAGTGTCACGCTAACGCGGAGGGGACTGGCGGTTGTCAGACCGGATGAGAAAAGCATCAGCAGAGGCTGCGGTCATTCAGGCGGTCAGTTAAGGGGTTATTGCTTCTCGGCCTTTTGGCTAAGATCAAGTGTAGTATCTGTTCTTATCAGTTTAATATCTGATACGTCCCCTATACGGGGACTACATATTAAACGGAATTTTGGACTCGGGAGTTGAAACAGGGGCTTGCTCCGTTCACTCCACGCATCGACCCGGCATTGCAGTGCCGCTGGGAACGGTGCGCCTCCTTCTGCTTTGTCGAAAGAAACTCGCATACACAAGGGCACCTTATCGTTCTGAACGGCGTGCCCGGTGGTTTACGCCCCGCCCCCTAGGCCGTGCCCCCCATTTGTGTTAACCAACGCCCCCAAATTGGTTGGGGGTTGGGGCGACGGGAGGAGTAGACTAATTCCGGGGTACAGGTGAAAAATCTTCAAAGTGTGGGCTGCTGAAAAAAAAAAAAAACCTGCATGTGCCGTTTTTGCCCGGCTCTCCGCGGGGCCCCGGGGAGCCTTGTCACCCAGCCGGGGTGCCCGCCCACAACCCAGTCAAACTCACAACCCGGCTCTCCAGCCGAACCCGGGTACCCACTATTAAGCCACCCTCCCGGAACCTTTACCAATAGCTGCGGGCGCACCGAGGCCGGGGACCTGGTGGTACGAATCCAGCTTTTTGGCAAAGCATTTGGCCGTTTTGGGGAGCTCCCCACGCCAAAATGGGGCAACCTAAGGGGACTCCAGTCGGTCAGTTGGAGCCAAAGTAAAGTCTAGGTCTGTGTCCTGCTGCCCAACGGGGCTTTCTTCGCTGTGGGCGCCCCCTGGTGCTTCTCTAAGTTGTCCAATATTTCACATTGACAACAGTCTGCCACAAGGAAAAAAAGAAGGACAAAAAAAGCTTACAGCACCTGGTATTCCCAGGCAGTCTCCGATCCAAGTACTAACCAGGCCCGACCCTGCTTAGCTTCCGAGATCGGACGAGATCGGGCGTGTTCAGGGTGGTATGGCCGTAAGCGACAGTGAACCGCAGCCGGTAGGCCTTAATGGGCCAGCAGAGGCCCTTGCTATCGTGTGTGCTTCTGTCACGGCCACTCATAAACACCGATTGCTCCTTCAGTCTGGTAAAATGAAAAAGCTTACAGCACCTGGTATTCCCAGGCGGTCTCCCATCCAAGTACTAACCAGGCCCGACCCTGCTTAGCTTCCGAGATCGGACGAGATCGGGCGTGTTCAGGGTGGTATGGCCGTAAGCAAGTAAGGCAGCAGCCGCTAGGCCTCATATGCCAGTGTCACGCTAACGCGGAGGGGACTGGCGGGTGTCAGACCGGATGAGAAAAGCATCAGCAGAGGCTGCGGTCGTTCAGGCAGTCAGTTAAGGGGTTATCGCTTCTCGGCCTTTTGGCTAAGATCAAGAAATACTGAGGTCCAGCGTTGTACGAGACACAGTAAAACTTTTCTTTTGGATCATATTTGAAGTGGGAGCCTTTTTTGGCCAGGGTTTCTCTGTTCACAAGTGCAGAGAGCTGGTCAATATGGCTTCCACAGGTGGCAGTGCCGTTCCTAAGGCTGGATTACGGAATACGGCAAGATTTCGGTGGGTGGCACGGGAAGCACCCATGATGCAGAGGGAGGTCTTTGGAAGAGTCGTCCTGTTGGGTGCACTGAGGCTGAAAGTTGATCACGTGTTTTGCCTGCAGACGAATGCCCAGGAAAGGAGCTATGATGTGACCTTCTCGGCGACGGGTGTAATGGAGGATGTGATGAGAGCCTGCAGAGAGAGAGCTGGTGAGAGACCTTTTACAAGTTTTGAAATTTTGAGTCTGGACAGACCAAATTTCAGGATAATTACTCTCCATTTGTACAACCCATATGTGACAAAGGATGATATGGTGCGCTTCCTGTCGGCCTATGGTGAAGTATTCGCAAGCACAAGGAGGCTGATGGACTCTCTGGGTTTCTGGACCGGGAGGACTCAATTCCAGGTCCTCCTGAAAGAAGACCCGGAGGGGTATGAGGGACTGGCGCACCCTCCGGCATCGTTCAGCATTGGTGCCGATCGGGGCTTCTTGTTTTATTCAAGGCAGCCGCCCTTCTGCAGGAGATGCAGGAGGCAAGGTCACAATGAAGGCGCATGTGGCTTTGTGAGGTGCAGGGTCTGCACAGCCTATGGCCATGAGGAAGGGGACTGCCCGCACACAGGAACCTGCAACATCTGCAGAAAGGCAGGGCATTTTTACAAGAACTGTCCTGAGAAGAAGCAGTCCTATGCTGGCGCAGTGAGGCGAGCATCTGGAGGAGGAGAGGCTGGAACTTCCAGGGCTGGGAACGAAGAGGCGCCAATTCGTGGGGTCGAAGAGGAAGATCAGCAGGCAATTGAGGACGTTATGGCTGTTACAGAGAGTGACGTTTTCCACGTCTCTCAGGAGTACGTTTCACAAGTGAAGGACACTGCGAGCCCTGAAGAGACAATAACACTGAAGAAAGGGCTATCCAAGAAGGCGGTGAGGAGAATGAAGAAGGCCGTAATGGCAGTGGGAGGTAATGGGAAATTGGGTGAAAGGGAAAGGGGGGTTAAGAGGGGTAGCATTGAAGAAGGTGGAGGGGGTGTTCAAAAGGGGAGGAGAGAAGAGAGGGAGGCAACGGGAGGGGGGGTGGAGGGTCAGGGTACCCCTGTGATTAGTGAAGTTGTGGAGGGGGGCTCACAAGAAATAGAGAGTATAAGGTGTAATTTGGCCTTGGGTGATATTCTTGATGTGCCACTTTCCCCATTGCACACTCAGGTGGAGGAAGGTGGGGGGGTGGGGAGTAACAGGGGAGGGGATGACAAACGAATAGGGGATTGGAGTGCAGAGACTGATGCATGCTTTCCAGTAGGGGAGGGGGAGTTGGCTGAGGGTTTGCAAGGGGAGATGTCTGGGGTTTCTCCGGATTGTGTCATTGCAACATTGCCCCCTGAGCAAAGAACACATTTTTTTGGAAATGCGTCCATGTCCCCTGCAAGGCCAAAAGAGGGGGGTGGAGAGGGTTCTGGGGGTGTTTGATTTGATTGGTGTTTTTCATTTTTGATTTCATGATGGCTGGGTTTTTCTCTGTGGGGTCCTTCAATGTACGGGGTTTGAGAGATAAGGTTAAAAGAAGAGCAGTTTTTGATTTTTTGGACAATCAAAGATTATTGTGTTGTTTTTTGCAGGAGGTACATTTGAAGGACAGGGGGGATATTATTAGATTTAGTAGGGAATGGGGTCGGGGAGGGTCAGTCTGGAGTGTTGGGGGGGTTCACTCTTCTGGAGTGGGGATTTTGTTTGGGAGCTGGGAGGTGAGGGTGGAGGAAGAGTTTGTGGTTGTGCAAGGGAGGGTTGTGGGGGCAGACATTGAATACAGGGGATGTAAATTCAGAGTGTTTGGGGTTTACGGTTCGCAGGGGGTGGTAGAGAGGGGCGACATGTTTGAGGGGATGGTACCGTTTTTGACGACGAACAGAACTGTGATTGTGGGAGGGGATTTTAACTGTGAGCTGGGGGGAGGGGGGGACACAAGTGTTCGAAAATTGGAGAACCTAATGAGGATATACAAGTTAGTTGATGGGGGGAGGGTGGTTGTTCCTCGGATGGACAGTCCCACATGGCGTAACTCACAGGGGGTGTCCAGGAGGCTGGACTACGTCCTGTTTTCGGAATCCTTGGGCCTGTTGTCAGGCAGAGTCACCCCGGCCTTCTTCTCCGATCACGATGGGGTCACTTTCTGTGTACAGGCTGGCGAGTCGGTCTTTGGCCCGGGATACTGGAGGTTGAACTCCAGTGTCCTGGAACAGGATGAGTTCGTGGCCAGTTTTGCTGTCTTCTTCCGGGGCCTGGAAGGGATCAGGTCGCTTTGTCCGGCTGTGATAGAGTGGTGGGAAGTAGCCAAAGAGCGGATCAGAGAGTTTGCAGTTAGGTATTGTAGAAGGAAGGCGCGGGAGTCGAGAAGGGAGGTGCTTCGACTCCAACGCCTTCTCGAGCTTGAGTACGCTGTTGGAAACGACAGTGGCACTGTAGATCAGCGGGCTTGTGACTCCCTTAAAGCAGAGCTTAGGGAAGTCTATGAACGTAGGGCTCGTGGGTACTTGATGCGCACGCGTCACGACTTCCTGGAGAGGGACGAGACGTGCTCCGCAGCCTTTTTCAGCTCTGTACGGGCTAAAAGGGTCAAACATGTACTCACGGGGGTTAGAGATGAGTAGGGTAGAGTTGTGACGGGAGTAGATGAGATGGTGCGCGTCACCTCTCAACACTACCGATCCTTTTTTGTTGAAAGAGAGATAGATGTAGGGGGAGGGGAGGTGATGTTGGACGGTCTCACCCGGCGGGTGCCGCTTGACATAGCAGAAGCTATGGAGGCCCCGCTCACTCTCGAAGAGCTTGAGAGTGCCCTTCGAAGAATGGGAAGGCGGAAGGTGCCTGGCATCGATGGACTGCCGGCCGAGTTTTACCTCAAGTTTTGGGGGATGCTTGGGCCGGTGGTCTTAGAGGTGTTATCCGAAGTTCTCCGCACAGGGGTAATGGGAGGGTCTTTGGCCAAGGGGGTGATTTCCCTCTTATTTAAGAAGGGAGACGCCTCCGACCTTAGGAACTGGAGGCCATTGACCATGCTGTGTGTTGACTATAAACTGCTAGCAAAGGTCCTTGCGGACAGACTGGGCACAGCACTCCCTTATGTCGTCCATGAGGATCAGACATGCGGAGTGGCGGGGCGTTCCTTGAGGTGGAACCTCCTCCTCATAAGGGACGCCATCGCCTGGGTGGAAGACAGGCACTTGCCACTAATGGTGGTTGGTCTCGACCAGGCAAAGGCGTTTGATAGGGTTCACCTGGGCTTTTTGTTCCGTGTTTTGGATAGGCTAGGGTTTGGTAGGGTTTTTGTTGGGTGGCTGCGTACGTTGTACGCAGCAGCGGGGAGCACTGTTTCTGTTAATGGTCACCTTGGGGAGTTTTTCAGGTTGCACTCAGGGGTGAGACAGGGGTGTCCGCTCTCACCTCTTCTCTACATCCTTTATATGGAGCCCCTAGCTGAAGCCATTAGGGCTGACGCGGGTGTGGTAGGGATGCTGGTACCAGGCAGTGGAGGACTGAGGGTCAAGCTTTCTCAATATGCAGACGACACTACCCTGCTGCTTGAGAGCGACGCTTGCCTGATCCGATCCTTGGAGATTTTCCAGGAATTTGGCCGGGCATCGGGTGCAGAGTTAAATCTCGCCAAGTCCTCGGTCAAATTCTTTGGGCGCTGGAAAGGGAGGACGGATGTACCAGGGGGGCTGTCTCTCTGTGAAGGGCCCCTAAGGATATTGGGGGTCGACTTTGAGGCAGCCCAGAACGCCATGTCTAACTGGACTAGGCGTATGGCGAAAGTCCAGCGGAAGTTAGGTCTCTGGATGACAAGGACTTTGACCTTGATCGGGAAGGTCCTTGTTCTGAAGGTTGACATCTTGCCATCTCTCCTGTACTTGGCGTACGTCTACCCTTTGCCAGTCAGCATGCGTAGGCCTCTCATGAGGCTGGTTTTCAACTTCCTCTGGGGAGGAAGATACGAGTACGTGGCGAGGTCCCGCATGCTGGCTGGGATTGGGGAGGGAGGGAGAGATGTGCCGCACCTCCCGCTGAAGCTGGACTGCTTTTTTGTTTCGTTTTTACTTAGGGAACTGGCCGCTCCGGTGGTTCATCCATCGGGCTACTTCCTGCGGCTCTTTTTCACATACCCGGCGAGGCGCCTGATGGTCTGGAACAACTTGACCCCCCGGGTGGAGCAGTTACCGCCGCATTATCAACATGCGGCGAAGTGGCTACGGACTCATCCTGTAGCCTTA
The DNA here is from genome assembly GCF_963921795.1 of Nannobrachium achirus. Taxonomy (NCBI): domain Eukaryota; kingdom Metazoa; phylum Chordata; class Actinopteri; order Myctophiformes; family Myctophidae; genus Nannobrachium; species Nannobrachium achirus. The sequence continues at coordinate 248,192 of NW_027664711.1, forward strand.
GATCCGGCCATTGGCCTGGAGCAGAGAGTGTTGTGGTCGGAGGTGAGGTCGGAGGTGGCAGAACGTCCCGTGGTCGGCATCCCCGCCACAGTGTGGTTGGGGGTGCAGCCACGGGGCCTGGACAACAGGCTCAAGGATTTCAACTGGATGGTGGTTCACCGCAGCCTGCCGGTGCGAGACAAGCTGTACCGGCATGGCATTGCGAGGTCTCCTGGATGCCCCCGGGCTGCATGTGCAGCCGATGAGACCGTGAGGCACGTCATGTGGGACTGTCCTTTCGCAAGGGTGGTGTGGGAGAAGGCTGGGCAGATAATAAGGAACATAGATAGAGGGCTGGTTTTGACTTGGGAGAGGGTGGAGAGGGGGCTGGTGGGGGTGGTAAGGAACAGGAAGTCCCGCTTCCTACTCTGGCTGACCATTAGCCTCCTTAAAAGGGGAATGTGGCAGGCTAGGATGGATTGGGTGGAACACAACAGGGATTGGGGGGCTGAAGGGGTGGTGAGGAAAGTAGTGGGAGACCTGGTTGGGAGGATGAAGTGGGACATGGAAAGACTGGGAAATGATGTTGCACTGGATAAGTGGAAGGGAGGTTTTGGGTTGCTGTAAGGGGTTTATGTGTTTGTTTCTGTATTATGAGTCAGATGAGTAAAAAAAAAAGAAAAAAAAAATGTGTATGTATATGTATATTGTTTAGTATCATGAGATTTGGTTGTATGTTTCAAGGATGGAAAGTGATGATACTGAAAGATGACAAGAATTTGTATGTTTGAAGTATTATAATAAAAAAAAAAAAAAAAAAAAAAAAAATCTGTTCTTATCAGTTTAATATCTGATACGTCCCCTATACGGGGACTACATATTAAACGGATTTTTGGACTCGGGAGTTGAAACAGGGGCTTGCTCCGTTCACTCCACGCATCGACCCGGCATTGCAGTGCCGCTGGGAACGGTGCGCCTCCTTCTGCTTTGTCGAAAGAAACTCGCATACACAAGGGCACCTTATCGTTCTGAACGGCGTGCCCGGTGGTTTACGCCCCGCCCCCTAGGCCGTGCCCCCCATTTGTGTTAACCAACGCCCCCAAAGTGGTTGGGGGTTGGGGCGACGGGAGGAGTAGACTAATTCCGGGGTACAGGTGAAAAATCTTCAAAGTGTGGGCTGCTGAAAAAAAAAAAAACCTGCATGTGCCGTTTTTGCCCGGCTCTCCGCGGGGCCCCGGGGAGCCTTGTCACCCAGCCGGGGTGCCCGCCCACAACCTAGTCAAACTCACAACCCGGCTCTCCAGCCGAACCCGGGTACCCACTATTAAGCCACCCTCCCGGAACCTTTACCAATAGCTGCGGGCGCACCGAGGCCGGGGACCTGGTGGTACGAATCCAGCTTTTTGGCAAAGCATTGTGGCCGTTTTGGGGAGCTCCCCACGCCAAAATGGGGCAACCTAAGGGGACTCCAGTCGGCCAGTTGGAGCCAAAGTAAAGTCTAGGTCTGTGTCCTGCTGCCCAACGGGGCTTTCTTCGCTGTGGGCGCCCCCTGGTGCTTCTCTAAGTTGTCCAATATTTCACATTGACAACAGTCTGCCACAAGGAAAAAAAGAAGGACAAAAAAAGCTTACAGCACCTGGTATTCCCAGGCGGTCTCTCATCCAAGTACTAACCAGGCCCGACCCTGCTTAGCTTCCGAGATCGGACGAGATCGGGCGTGTTCAGGGTGGTATGGCCGTAAGCGACAGTGAACTGCAGCCGGTAGGCCTTAAGGGGCCAGCAGAGGCCCTTGCTATCGTGTGTGCTTCTGTCATGGCCACTCATAAACACCGATTGCTCCTTCAGTCTGGTAAAATGAAAAAGCTTACAGCACCTGGTATTCCCAGGCGGTCTCCCATCCAAGTACTAACCAGGCCCGACCCTGCTTAGCTTCCGAGATCGGACGAGATCGGGCGTGTTCAGGGTGGTATGGCCGTAAGCGACAGTGAACCGCAGCCGGTAGGCCTTAATGGGCCAGCAGAGGCCCTTGCTATCGTGTGTGCTTCTGTCACGGCCACTCATAAACGACGATTGCTCCTTCAGTCTGGCAAAATGAAAAAGCTTAGAGCACCTGGTATTCCCAGGCGGTCTCCCATCCAAGTACTAACCAGGCCCGACCCTGCTTAGCTTCCGAGATCGGACGAGATCGGGCGTGTTCAGGGTGGTATGGCCGTAAGCAAGTAAGGCAGCAGCCGCTAGGCCTCATATGCCAGTGTCACGCTAACGCGGAGGGGACTGGCGGTTGTCAGACCGGATGAGAAAAGCATCAGCAGAGGCTGCGGTCATTCAGGCGGTCAGTTAAGGGGTTATTGCTTCTCGGCCTTTTGGCTAAGATCAAGTGTAGTATCTGTTCTTATCAGTTTAATATCTGATACGTCCCCTATACGGGGACTACATATTAAACGGAATTTTGGACTCGGGAGTTGAAACAGGGGCTTGCTCCGTTCACTCCACGCATCGACCCGGCATTGCAGTGCCGCTGGGAACGGTGCGCCTCCTTCTGCTTTGTCGAAAGAAACTCGCATACACAAGGGCACCTTATCGTTCTGAACGGCGTGCCCGGTGGTTTACGCCCCGCCCCCTAGGCCGTGCCCCCCATTTGTGTTAACCAACGCCCCCAAATTGGTTGGGGGTTGGGGCGACGGGAGGAGTAGACTAATTCCGGGGTACAGGTGAAAAATCTTCAAAGTGTGGGCTGCTGAAAAAAAAAAAAAACCTGCATGTGCCGTTTTTGCCCGGCTCTCCGCGGGGCCCCGGGGAGCCTTGTCACCCAGCCGGGGTGCCCGCCCACAACCCAGTCAAACTCACAACCCGGCTCTCCAGCCGAACCCGGGTACCCACTATTAAGCCACCCTCCCGGAACCTTTACCAATAGCTGCGGGCGCACCGAGGCCGGGGACCTGGTGGTACGAATCCAGCTTTTTGGCAAAGCATTTGGCCGTTTTGGGGAGCTCCCCACGCCAAAATGGGGCAACCTAAGGGGACTCCAGTCGGTCAGTTGGAGCCAAAGTAAAGTCTAGGTCTGTGTCCTGCTGCCCAACGGGGCTTTCTTCGCTGTGGGCGCCCCCTGGTGCTTCTCTAAGTTGTCCAATATTTCACATTGACAACAGTCTGCCACAAGGAAAAAAAGAAGGACAAAAAAAGCTTACAGCACCTGGTATTCCCAGGCAGTCTCCGATCCAAGTACTAACCAGGCCCGACCCTGCTTAGCTTCCGAGATCGGACGAGATCGGGCGTGTTCAGGGTGGTATGGCCGTAAGCGACAGTGAACCGCAGCCGGTAGGCCTTAATGGGCCAGCAGAGGCCCTTGCTATCGTGTGTGCTTCTGTCACGGCCACTCATAAACACCGATTGCTCCTTCAGTCTGGTAAAATGAAAAAGCTTACAGCACCTGGTATTCCCAGGCGGTCTCCCATCCAAGTACTAACCAGGCCCGACCCTGCTTAGCTTCCGAGATCGGACGAGATCGGGCGTGTTCAGGGTGGTATGGCCGTAAGCAAGTAAGGCAGCAGCCGCTAGGCCTCATATGCCAGTGTCACGCTAACGCGGAGGGGACTGGCGGGTGTCAGACCGGATGAGAAAAGCATCAGCAGAGGCTGCGGTCGTTCAGGCAGTCAGTTAAGGGGTTATCGCTTCTCGGCCTTTTGGCTAAGATCAAGAAATACTGAGGTCCAGCGTTGTACGAGACACAGTAAAACTTTTCTTTTGGATCATATTTGAAGTGGGAGCCTTTTTTGGCCAGGGTTTCTCTGTTCACAAGTGCAGAGAGCTGGTCAATATGGCTTCCACAGGTGGCAGTGCCGTTCCTAAGGCTGGATTACGGAATACGGCAAGATTTCGGTGGGTGGCACGGGAAGCACCCATGATGCAGAGGGAGGTCTTTGGAAGAGTCGTCCTGTTGGGTGCACTGAGGCTGAAAGTTGATCACGTGTTTTGCCTGCAGACGAATGCCCAGGAAAGGAGCTATGATGTGACCTTCTCGGCGACGGGTGTAATGGAGGATGTGATGAGAGCCTGCAGAGAGAGAGCTGGTGAGAGACCTTTTACAAGTTTTGAAATTTTGAGTCTGGACAGACCAAATTTCAGGATAATTACTCTCCATTTGTACAACCCATATGTGACAAAGGATGATATGGTGCGCTTCCTGTCGGCCTATGGTGAAGTATTCGCAAGCACAAGGAGGCTGATGGACTCTCTGGGTTTCTGGACCGGGAGGACTCAATTCCAGGTCCTCCTGAAAGAAGACCCGGAGGGGTATGAGGGACTGGCGCACCCTCCGGCATCGTTCAGCATTGGTGCCGATCGGGGCTTCTTGTTTTATTCAAGGCAGCCGCCCTTCTGCAGGAGATGCAGGAGGCAAGGTCACAATGAAGGCGCATGTGGCTTTGTGAGGTGCAGGGTCTGCACAGCCTATGGCCATGAGGAAGGGGACTGCCCGCACACAGGAACCTGCAACATCTGCAGAAAGGCAGGGCATTTTTACAAGAACTGTCCTGAGAAGAAGCAGTCCTATGCTGGCGCAGTGAGGCGAGCATCTGGAGGAGGAGAGGCTGGAACTTCCAGGGCTGGGAACGAAGAGGCGCCAATTCGTGGGGTCGAAGAGGAAGATCAGCAGGCAATTGAGGACGTTATGGCTGTTACAGAGAGTGACGTTTTCCACGTCTCTCAGGAGTACGTTTCACAAGTGAAGGACACTGCGAGCCCTGAAGAGACAATAACACTGAAGAAAGGGCTATCCAAGAAGGCGGTGAGGAGAATGAAGAAGGCCGTAATGGCAGTGGGAGGTAATGGGAAATTGGGTGAAAGGGAAAGGGGGGTTAAGAGGGGTAGCATTGAAGAAGGTGGAGGGGGTGTTCAAAAGGGGAGGAGAGAAGAGAGGGAGGCAACGGGAGGGGGGGTGGAGGGTCAGGGTACCCCTGTGATTAGTGAAGTTGTGGAGGGGGGCTCACAAGAAATAGAGAGTATAAGGTGTAATTTGGCCTTGGGTGATATTCTTGATGTGCCACTTTCCCCATTGCACACTCAGGTGGAGGAAGGTGGGGGGGTGGGGAGTAACAGGGGAGGGGATGACAAACGAATAGGGGATTGGAGTGCAGAGACTGATGCATGCTTTCCAGTAGGGGAGGGGGAGTTGGCTGAGGGTTTGCAAGGGGAGATGTCTGGGGTTTCTCCGGATTGTGTCATTGCAACATTGCCCCCTGAGCAAAGAACACATTTTTTTGGAAATGCGTCCATGTCCCCTGCAAGGCCAAAAGAGGGGGGTGGAGAGGGTTCTGGGGGTGTTTGATTTGATTGGTGTTTTTCATTTTTGATTTCATGATGGCTGGGTTTTTCTCTGTGGGGTCCTTCAATGTACGGGGTTTGAGAGATAAGGTTAAAAGAAGAGCAGTTTTTGATTTTTTGGACAATCAAAGATTATTGTGTTGTTTTTTGCAGGAGGTACATTTGAAGGACAGGGGGGATATTATTAGATTTAGTAGGGAATGGGGTCGGGGAGGGTCAGTCTGGAGTGTTGGGGGGGTTCACTCTTCTGGAGTGGGGATTTTGTTTGGGAGCTGGGAGGTGAGGGTGGAGGAAGAGTTTGTGGTTGTGCAAGGGAGGGTTGTGGGGGCAGACATTGAATACAGGGGATGTAAATTCAGAGTGTTTGGGGTTTACGGTTCGCAGGGGGTGGTAGAGAGGGGCGACATGTTTGAGGGGATGGTACCGTTTTTGACGACGAACAGAACTGTGATTGTGGGAGGGGATTTTAACTGTGAGCTGGGGGGAGGGGGGGACACAAGTGTTCGAAAATTGGAGAACCTAATGAGGATATACAAGTTAGTTGATGGGGGGAGGGTGGTTGTTCCTCGGATGGACAGTCCCACATGGCGTAACTCACAGGGGGTGTCCAGGAGGCTGGACTACGTCCTGTTTTCGGAATCCTTGGGCCTGTTGTCAGGCAGAGTCACCCCGGCCTTCTTCTCCGATCACGATGGGGTCACTTTCTGTGTACAGGCTGGCGAGTCGGTCTTTGGCCCGGGATACTGGAGGTTGAACTCCAGTGTCCTGGAACAGGATGAGTTCGTGGCCAGTTTTGCTGTCTTCTTCCGGGGCCTGGAAGGGATCAGGTCGCTTTGTCCGGCTGTGATAGAGTGGTGGGAAGTAGCCAAAGAGCGGATCAGAGAGTTTGCAGTTAGGTATTGTAGAAGGAAGGCGCGGGAGTCGAGAAGGGAGGTGCTTCGACTCCAACGCCTTCTCGAGCTTGAGTACGCTGTTGGAAACGACAGTGGCACTGTAGATCAGCGGGCTTGTGACTCCCTTAAAGCAGAGCTTAGGGAAGTCTATGAACGTAGGGCTCGTGGGTACTTGATGCGCACGCGTCACGACTTCCTGGAGAGGGACGAGACGTGCTCCGCAGCCTTTTTCAGCTCTGTACGGGCTAAAAGGGTCAAACATGTACTCACGGGGGTTAGAGATGAGTAGGGTAGAGTTGTGACGGGAGTAGATGAGATGGTGCGCGTCACCTCTCAACACTACCGATCCTTTTTTGTTGAAAGAGAGATAGATGTAGGGGGAGGGGAGGTGATGTTGGACGGTCTCACCCGGCGGGTGCCGCTTGACATAGCAGAAGCTATGGAGGCCCCGCTCACTCTCGAAGAGCTTGAGAGTGCCCTTCGAAGAATGGGAAGGCGGAAGGTGCCTGGCATCGATGGACTGCCGGCCGAGTTTTACCTCAAGTTTTGGGGGATGCTTGGGCCGGTGGTCTTAGAGGTGTTATCCGAAGTTCTCCGCACAGGGGTAATGGGAGGGTCTTTGGCCAAGGGGGTGATTTCCCTCTTATTTAAGAAGGGAGACGCCTCCGACCTTAGGAACTGGAGGCCATTGACCATGCTGTGTGTTGACTATAAACTGCTAGCAAAGGTCCTTGCGGACAGACTGGGCACAGCACTCCCTTATGTCGTCCATGAGGATCAGACATGCGGAGTGGCGGGGCGTTCCTTGAGGTGGAACCTCCTCCTCATAAGGGACGCCATCGCCTGGGTGGAAGACAGGCACTTGCCACTAATGGTGGTTGGTCTCGACCAGGCAAAGGCGTTTGATAGGGTTCACCTGGGCTTTTTGTTCCGTGTTTTGGATAGGCTAGGGTTTGGTAGGGTTTTTGTTGGGTGGCTGCGTACGTTGTACGCAGCAGCGGGGAGCACTGTTTCTGTTAATGGTCACCTTGGGGAGTTTTTCAGGTTGCACTCAGGGGTGAGACAGGGGTGTCCGCTCTCACCTCTTCTCTACATCCTTTATATGGAGCCCCTAGCTGAAGCCATTAGGGCTGACGCGGGTGTGGTAGGGATGCTGGTACCAGGCAGTGGAGGACTGAGGGTCAAGCTTTCTCAATATGCAGACGACACTACCCTGCTGCTTGAGAGCGACGCTTGCCTGATCCGATCCTTGGAGATTTTCCAGGAATTTGGCCGGGCATCGGGTGCAGAGTTAAATCTCGCCAAGTCCTCGGTCAAATTCTTTGGGCGCTGGAAAGGGAGGACGGATGTACCAGGGGGGCTGTCTCTCTGTGAAGGGCCCCTAAGGATATTGGGGGTCGACTTTGAGGCAGCCCAGAACGCCATGTCTAACTGGACTAGGCGTATGGCGAAAGTCCAGCGGAAGTTAGGTCTCTGGATGACAAGGACTTTGACCTTGATCGGGAAGGTCCTTGTTCTGAAGGTTGACATCTTGCCATCTCTCCTGTACTTGGCGTACGTCTACCCTTTGCCAGTCAGCATGCGTAGGCCTCTCATGAGGCTGGTTTTCAACTTCCTCTGGGGAGGAAGATACGAGTACGTGGCGAGGTCCCGCATGCTGGCTGGGATTGGGGAGGGAGGGAGAGATGTGCCGCACCTCCCGCTGAAGCTGGACTGCTTTTTTGTTTCGTTTTTACTTAGGGAACTGGCCGCTCCGGTGGTTCATCCATCGGGCTACTTCCTGCGGCTCTTTTTCACATACCCGGCGAGGCGCCTGATGGTCTGGAACAACTTGACCCCCCGGGTGGAGCAGTTACCGCCGCATTATCAACATGCGGCGAAGTGGCTACGGACTCATCCTGTAGCCTTAGATCCGGCCATTGGCCTGGAGCAGAGAGTGTTGTGGTCGGAGGTGAGGTCGGAGGTGGCAGAACGTCCCGTGGTCGGCATCCCCGCCACAGTGTGGTTGGGGGTGCAGCCACGGGGCCTGGACAACAGGCTCAAGGATTTCAACTGGATGGTGGTTCACCGCAGCCTGCCGGTGCGAGACAAGCTGTACCGGCATGGCATTGCGAGGTCTCCTGGATGCCCCCGGGCTGCATGTGCAGCCGATGAGACCGTGAGGCACGTCATGTGGGACTGTCCTTTCGCAAGGGTGGTGTGGGAGAAGGCTGGGCAGATAATAAGGAACATAGATAGAGGGCTGGTTTTGACTTGGGAGAGGGTGGAGAGGGGGCTGGTGGGGGTGGTAAGGAACAGGAAGTCCCGCTTCCTACTCTGGCTGACCATTAGCCTCCTTAAAAGGGGAATGTGGCAGGCTAGGATGGATTGGGTGGAACACAACAGGGATTGGGGGGCTGAAGGGGTGGTGAGGAAAGTAGTGGGAGACCTGGTTGGGAGGATGAAGTGGGACATGGAAAGACTGGGAAATGATGTTGCACTGGATAAGTGGAAGGGAGGTTTTGGGTTGCTGTAAGGGGTTTATGTGTTTGTTTCTGTATTATGAGTCAGATGAGTAAAAAAAAAAGAAAAAAAAAATGTGTATGTATATGTATATTGTTTAGTATCATGAGATTTGGTTGTATGTTTCAAGGATGGAAAGTGATGATACTGAAAGATGACAAGAATTTGTATGTTTGAAGTATTATAATAAAAAAAAAAAAAAAAAAAAAAAAAATCTGTTCTTATCAGTTTAATATCTGATACGTCCCCTATACGGGGACTACATATTAAACGGATTTTTGGACTCGGGAGTTGAAACAGGGGCTTGCTCCGTTCACTCCACGCATCGACCCGGCATTGCAGTGCCGCTGGGAACGGTGCGCCTCCTTCTGCTTTGTCGAAAGAAACTCGCATACACAAGGGCACCTTATCGTTCTGAACGGCGTGCCCGGTGGTTTACGCCCCGCCCCCTAGGCCGTGCCCCCCATTTGTGTTAACCAACGCCCCCAAAGTGGTTGGGGGTTGGGGCGACGGGAGGAGTAGACTAATTCCGGGGTACAGGTGAAAAATCTTCAAAGTGTGGGCTGCTGAAAAAAAAAAAAACCTGCATGTGCCGTTTTTGCCCGGCTCTCCGCGGGGCCCCGGGGAGCCTTGTCACCCAGCCGGGGTGCCCGCCCACAACCCAGTCAAACTCACAACCCGGCTCTCCAGCCGAACCCGGGTACCCACTATTAAGCCACCCTCCCGGAACCTTTACCAATAGCTGCGGGCGCACCGAGGCCGGGGACCTGGTGGTACGAATCCAGCTTTTTGGCAAAGCATTGTGGCCGTTTTGGGGAGCTCCCCACGCCAAAATGGGGCAACCTAAGGGGACTCCAGTCGGCCAGTTGGAGCCAAAGTAAAGTCTAGGTCTGTGTCCTGCTGCCCAACGGGGCTTTCTTCGCTGTGGGCGCCCCCTGGTGCTTCTCTAAGTTGTCCAATATTTCACATTGACAACAGTCTGCCACAAGGAAAAAAAGAAGGACAAAAAAAGCTTACAGCACCTGGTATTCCCAGGCGGTCTCTCATCCAAGTACTAACCAGGCCCGACCCTGCTTAGCTTCCGAGATCGGACGAGATCGGGCGTGTTCAGGGTGGTATGGCCGTAAGCGACAGTGAACTGCAGCCGGTAGGCCTTAAGGGGCCAGCAGAGGCCCTTGCTATCGTGTGTGCTTCTGTCATGGCCACTCATAAACACCGATTGCTCCTTCAGTCTGGTAAAATGAAAAAGCTTACAGCACCTGGTATTCCCAGGCGGTCTCCCATCCAAGTACTAACCAGGCCCGACCCTGCTTAGCTTCCGAGATCGGACGAGATCGGGCGTGTTCAGGGTGGTATGGCCGTAAGCGACAGTGAACCGCAGCCGGTAGGCCTTAATGGGCCAGCAGAGGCCCTTGCTATCGTGTGTGCTTCTGTCACGGCCACTCATAAACGACGATTGCTCCTTCAGTCTGGCAAAATGAAAAAGCTTAGAGCACCTGGTATTCCCAGGCGGTCTCCCATCCAAGTACTAACCAGGCCCGACCCTGCTTAGCTTCCGAGATCGGACGAGATCGGGCGTGTTCAGGGTGGTATGGCCGTAAGCAAGTAAGGCAGCAGCCGCTAGGCCTCATATGCCAGTGTCACGCTAACGCGGAGGGGACTGGCGGTTGTCAGACCGGATGAGAAAAGCATCAGCAGAGGCTGCGGTCATTCAGGCGGTCAGTTAAGGGGTTATTGCTTCTCGGCCTTTTGGCTAAGATCAAGTGTAGTATCTGTTCTTATCAGTTTAATATCTGATACGTCCCCTATACGGGGACTACATATTAAACGGAATTTTGGACTCGGGAGTTGAAACAGGGGCTTGCTCCGTTCACTCCACGCATCGACCCGGCATTGCAGTGCCGCTGGGAACGGTGCGCCTCCTTCTGCTTTGTCGAAAGAAACTCGCATACACAAGGGCACCTTATCGTTCTGAACGGCGTGCCCGGTGGTTTACGCCCCGCCCCCTAGGCCGTGCCCCCCATTTGTGTTAACCAACGCCCCCAAATTGGTTGGGGGTTGGGGCGACGGGAGGAGTAGACTAATTCCGGGGTACAGGTGAAAAATCTTCAAAGTGTGGGCTGCTGAAAAAAAAAAAAAACCTGCATGTGCCGTTTTTGCCCGGCTCTCCGCGGGGCCCCGGGGAGCCTTGTCACCCAGCCGGGGTGCCCGCCCACAACCCAGTCAAACTCACAACCCGGCTCTCCAGCCGAACCCGGGTACCCACTATTAAGCCACCCTCCCGGAACCTTTACCAATAGCTGCGGGCGCACCGAGGCCGGGGACCTGGTGGTACGAATCCAGCTTTTTGGCAAAGCATTTGGCCGTTTTGGGGAGCTCCCCACGCCAAAATGGGGCAACCTAAGGGGACTCCAGTCGGTCAGTTGGAGCCAAAGTAAAGTCTAGGTCTGTGTCCTGCTGCCCAACGGGGCTTTCTTCGCTGTGGGCGCCCCCTGGTGCTTCTCTAAGTTGTCCAATATTTCACATTGACAACAGTCTGCCACAAGGAAAAAAAGAAGGACAAAAAAAGCTTACAGCACCTGGTATTCCCAGGCAGTCTCCGATCCAAGTACTAACCAGGCCCGACCCTGCTTAGCTTCCGAGATCGGACGAGATCGGGCGTGTTCAGGGTGGTATGGCCGTAAGCGACAGTGAACCGCAGCCGGTAGGCCTTAATGGGCCAGCAGAGGCCCTTGCTATCGTGTGTGCTTCTGTCACGGCCACTCATAAACACCGATTGCTCCTTCAGTCTGGTAAAATGAAAAAGCTTACAGCACCTGGTATTCCCAGGCGGTCTCCCATCCAAGTACTAACCAGGCCCGACCCTGCTTAGCTTCCGAGATCGGACGAGATCGGGCGTGTTCAGGGTGGTATGGCCGTAAGCAAGTAAGGCAGCAGCCGCTAGGCCTCATATGCCAGTGTCACGCTAACGCGGAGGGGACTGGCGGGTGTCAGACCGGATGAGAAAAGCATCAGCAGAGGCTGCGGTCGTTCAGGCAGTCAGTTAAGGGGTTATCGCTTCTCGGCCTTTTGGCTAAGATCAAGAAATACTGAGGTCCAGCGTTGTACGAGACACAGTAAAACTTTTCTTTTGGATCATATTTGAAGTGGGAGCCTTTTTTGGCCAGGGTTTCTCTGTTCACAAGTGCAGAGAGCTGGTCAATATGGCTTCCACAGGTGGCAGTGCCGTTCCTAAGGCTGGATTACGGAATACGGCAAGATTTCGGTGGGTGGCACGGGAAGCACCCATGATGCAGAGGGAGGTCTTTGGAAGAGTCGTCCTGTTGGGTGCACTGAGGCTGAAAGTTGATCACGTGTTTTGCCTGCAGACGAATGCCCAGGAAAGGAGCTATGATGTGACCTTCTCGGCGACGGGTGTAATGGAGGATGTGATGAGAGCCTGCAGAGAGAGAGCTGGTGAGAGACCTTTTACAAGTTTTGAAATTTTGAGTCTGGACAGACCAAATTTCAGGATAATTACTCTCCATTTGTACAACCCATATGTGACAAAGGATGATATGGTGCGCTTCCTGTCGGCCTATGGTGAAGTATTCGCAAGCACAAGGAGGCTGATGGACTCTCTGGGTTTCTGGACCGGGAGGACTCAATTCCAGGTCCTCCTGAAAGAAGACCCGGAGGGGTATGAGGGACTGGCGCACCCTCCGGCATCGTTCAGCATTGGTGCCGATCGGGGCTTCTTGTTTTATTCAAGGCAGCCGCCCTTCTGCAGGAGATGCAGGAGGCAAGGTCACAATGAAGGCGCATGTGGCTTTGTGAGGTGCAGGGTCTGCACAGCCTATGGCCATGAGGAAGGGGACTGCCCGCACACAGGAACCTGCAACATCTGCAGAAAGGCAGGGCATTTTTACAAGAACTGTCCTGAGAAGAAGCAGTCCTATGCTGGCGCAGTGAGGCGAGCATCTGGAGGAGGAGAGGCTGGAACTTCCAGGGCTGGGAACGAAGAGGCGCCAATTCGTGGGGTCGAAGAGGAAGATCAGCAGGCAATTGAGGACGTTATGGCTGTTACAGAGAGTGACGTTTTCCACGTCTCTCAGGAGTACGTTTCACAAGTGAAGGACACTGCGAGCCCTGAAGAGACAATAACACTGAAGAAAGGGCTATCCAAGAAGGCGGTGAGGAGAATGAAGAAGGCCGTAATGGCAGTGGGAGGTAATGGGAAATTGGGTGAAAGGGAAAGGGGGGTTAAGAGGGGTAGCATTGAAGAAGGTGGAGGGGGTGTTCAAAAGGGGAGGAGAGAAGAGAGGGAGGCAACGGGAGGGGGGGTGGAGGGTCAGGGTACCCCTGTGATTAGTGAAGTTGTGGAGGGGGGCTCACAAGAAATAGAGAGTATAAGGTGTAATTTGGCCTTGGGTGATATTCTTGATGTGCCACTTTCCCCATTGCACACTCAGGTGGAGGAAGGTGGGGGGGTGGGGAGTAACAGGGGAGGGGATGACAAACGAATAGGGGATTGGAGTGCAGAGACTGATGCATGCTTTCCAGTAGGGGAGGGGGAGTTGGCTGAGGGTTTGCAAGGGGAGATGTCTGGGGTTTCTCCGGATTGTGTCATTGCAACATTGCCCCCTGAGCAAAGAACACATTTTTTTGGAAATGCGTCCATGTCCCCTGCAAGGCCAAAAGAGGGGGGTGGAGAGGGTTCTGGGGGTGTTTGATTTGATTGGTGTTTTTCATTTTTGATTTCATGATGGCTGGGTTTTTCTCTGTGGGGTCCTTCAATGTACGGGGTTTGAGAGATAAGGTTAAAAGAAGAGCAGTTTTTGATTTTTTGGACAATCAAAGATTATTGTGTTGTTTTTTGCAGGAGGTACATTTGAAGGACAGGGGGGATATTATTAGATTTAGTAGGGAATGGGGTCGGGGAGGGTCAGTCTGGAGTGTTGGGGGGGTTCACTCTTCTGGAGTGGGGATTTTGTTTGGGAGCTGGGAGGTGAGGGTGGAGGAAGAGTTTGTGGTTGTGCAAGGGAGGGTTGTGGGGGCAGACATTGAATACAGGGGATGTAAATTCAGAGTGTTTGGGGTTTACGGTTCGCAGGGGGTGGTAGAGAGGGGCGACATGTTTGAGGGGATGGTACCGTTTTTGACGACGAACAGAACTGTGATTGTGGGAGGGGATTTTAACTGTGAGCTGGGGGGAGGGGGGGACACAAGTGTTCGAAAATTGGAGAACCTAATGAGGATATACAAGTTAGTTGATGGGGGGAGGGTGGTTGTTCCTCGGATGGACAGTCCCACATGGCGTAACTCACAGGGGGTGTCCAGGAGGCTGGACTACGTCCTGTTTTCGGAATCCTTGGGCCTGTTGTCAGGCAGAGTCACCCCGGCCTTCTTCTCCGATCACGATGGGGTCACTTTCTGTGTACAGGCTGGCGAGTCGGTCTTTGGCCCGGGATACTGGAGGTTGAACTCCAGTGTCCTGGAACAGGATGAGTTCGTGGCCAGTTTTGCTGTCTTCTTCCGGGGCCTGGAAGGGATCAGGTCGCTTTGTCCGGCTGTGATAGAGTGGTGGGAAGTAGCCAAAGAGCGGATCAGAGAGTTTGCAGTTAGGTATTGTAGAAGGAAGGCGCGGGAGTCGAGAAGGGAGGTGCTTCGACTCCAACGCCTTCTCGAGCTTGAGTACGCTGTTGGAAACGACAGTGGCACTGTAGATCAGCGGGCTTGTGACTCCCTTAAAGCAGAGCTTAGGGAAGTCTATGAACGTAGGGCTCGTGGGTACTTGATGCGCACGCGTCACGACTTCCTGGAGAGGGACGAGACGTGCTCCGCAGCCTTTTTCAGCTCTGTACGGGCTAAAAGGGTCAAACATGTACTCACGGGGGTTAGAGATGAGTAGGGTAGAGTTGTGACGGGAGTAGATGAGATGGTGCGCGTCACCTCTCAACACTACCGATCCTTTTTTGTTGAAAGAGAGATAGATGTAGGGGGAGGGGAGGTGATGTTGGACGGTCTCACCCGGCGGGTGCCGCTTGACATAGCAGAAGCTATGGAGGCCCCGCTCACTCTCGAAGAGCTTGAGAGTGCCCTTCGAAGAATGGGAAGGCGGAAGGTGCCTGGCATCGATGGACTGCCGGCCGAGTTTTACCTCAAGTTTTGGGGGATGCTTGGGCCGGTGGTCTTAGAGGTGTTATCCGAAGTTCTCCGCACAGGGGTAATGGGAGGGTCTTTGGCCAAGGGGGTGATTTCCCTCTTATTTAAGAAGGGAGACGCCTCCGACCTTAGGAACTGGAGGCCATTGACCATGCTGTGTGTTGACTATAAACTGCTAGCAAAGGTCCTTGCGGACAGACTGGGCACAGCACTCCCTTATGTCGTCCATGAGGATCAGACATGCGGAGTGGCGGGGCGTTCCTTGAGGTGGAACCTCCTCCTCATAAGGGACGCCATCGCCTGGGTGGAAGACAGGCACTTGCCACTAATGGTGGTTGGTCTCGACCAGGCAAAGGCGTTTGATAGGGTTCACCTGGGCTTTTTGTTCCGTGTTTTGGATAGGCTAGGGTTTGGTAGGGTTTTTGTTGGGTGGCTGCGTACGTTGTACGCAGCAGCGGGGAGCACTGTTTCTGTTAATGGTCACCTTGGGGAGTTTTTCAGGTTGCACTCAGGGGTGAGACAGGGGTGTCCGCTCTCACCTCTTCTCTACATCCTTTATATGGAGCCCCTAGCTGAAGCCATTAGGGCTGACGCGGGTGTGGTAGGGATGCTGGTACCAGGCAGTGGAGGACTGAGGGTCAAGCTTTCTCAATATGCAGACGACACTACCCTGCTGCTTGAGAGCGACGCTTGCCTGATCCGATCCTTGGAGATTTTCCAGGAATTTGGCCGGGCATCGGGTGCAGAGTTAAATCTCGCCAAGTCCTCGGTCAAATTCTTTGGGCGCTGGAAAGGGAGGACGGATGTACCAGGGGGGCTGTCTCTCTGTGAAGGGCCCCTAAGGATATTGGGGGTCGACTTTGAGGCAGCCCAGAACGCCATGTCTAACTGGACTAGGCGTATGGCGAAAGTCCAGCGGAAGTTAGGTCTCTGGATGACAAGGACTTTGACCTTGATCGGGAAGGTCCTTGTTCTGAAGGTTGACATCTTGCCATCTCTCCTGTACTTGGCGTACGTCTACCCTTTGCCAGTCAGCATGCGTAGGCCTCTCATGAGGCTGGTTTTCAACTTCCTCTGGGGAGGAAGATACGAGTACGTGGCGAGGTCCCGCATGCTGGCTGGGATTGGGGAGGGAGGGAGAGATGTGCCGCACCTCCCGCTGAAGCTGGACTGCTTTTTTGTTTCGTTTTTACTTAGGGAACTGGCCGCTCCGGTGGTTCATCCATCGGGCTACTTCCTGCGGCTCTTTTTCACATACCCGGCGAGGCGCCTGATGGTCTGGAACAACTTGACCCCCCGGGTGGAGCAGTTACCGCCGCATTATCAACATGCGGCGAAGTGGCTACGGACTCATCCTGTAGCCTTAGATCCGGCCATTGGCCTGGAGCAGAGAGTGTTGTGGTCGGAGGTGAGGTCGGAGGTGGCAGAACGTCCCGTGGTCGGCATCCCCGCCACAGTGTGGTTGGGGGTGCAGCCACGGGGCCTGGACAACAGGCTCAAGGATTTCAACTGGATGGTGGTTCACCGCAGCCTGCCGGTGCGAGACAAGCTGTACCGGCATGGCATTGCGAGGTCTCCTGGATGCCCCCGGGCTGCATGTGCAGCCGATGAGACCGTGAGGCACGTCATGTGGGACTGTCCTTTCGCAAGGGTGGTGTGGGAGAAGGCTGGGCAGATAATAAGGAACATAGATAGAGGGCTGGTTTTGACTTGGGAGAGGGTGGAGAGGGGGCTGGTGGGGGTGGTAAGGAACAGGAAGTCCCGCTTCCTACTCTGGCTGACCATTAGCCTCCTTAAAAGGGGAATGTGGCAGGCTAGGATGGATTGGGTGGAACACAACAGGGATTGGGGGGCTGAAGGGGTGGTGAGGAAAGTAGTGGGAGACCTGGTTGGGAGGATGAAGTGGGACATGGAAAGACTGGGAAATGATGTTGCACTGGATAAGTGGAAGGGAGGTTTTGGGTTGCTGTAAGGGGTTTATGTGTTTGTTTCTGTATTATGAGTCAGATGAGTAAAAAAAAAAGAAAAAAAAAATGTGTATGTATATGTATATTGTTTAGTATCATGAGATTTGGTTGTATGTTTCAAGGATGGAAAGTGATGATACTGAAAGATGACAAGAATTTGTATGTTTGAAGTATTATAATAAAAAAAAAAAAAAAAAAAAAAAAAATCTGTTCTTATCAGTTTAATATCTGATACGTCCCCTATACGGGGACTACATATTAAACGGATTTTTGGACTCGGGAGTTGAAACAGGGGCTTGCTCCGTTCACTCCACGCATCGACCCGGCATTGCAGTGCCGCTGGGAACGGTGCGCCTCCTTCTGCTTTGTCGAAAGAAACTCGCATACACAAGGGCACCTTATCGTTCTGAACGGCGTGCCCGGTGGTTTACGCCC
Source organism: Nannobrachium achirus (assembly GCF_963921795.1). Lineage (NCBI taxonomy): Eukaryota > Metazoa > Chordata > Actinopteri > Myctophiformes > Myctophidae > Nannobrachium > Nannobrachium achirus. The sequence continues at coordinate 265,434 of NW_027664711.1, forward strand.
CGCCCCCTAGGCCGTGCCCCCCATTTGTGTTAACCAACGCCCCCAAAGTGGTTGGGGGTTGGGGCGACGGGAGGAGTAGACTAATTCCGGGGTACAGGTGAAAAATCTTCAAAGTGTGGGCTGCTGAAAAAAAAAAAAACCTGCATGTGCCGTTTTTGCCCGGCTCTCCGCGGGGCCCCGGGGAGCCTTGTCACCCAGCCGGGGTGCCCGCCCACAACCCAGTCAAACTCACAACCCGGCTCTCCAGCCGAACCCGGGTACCCACTATTAAGCCACCCTCCCGGAACCTTTACCAATAGCTGCGGGCGCACCGAGGCCGGGGACCTGGTGGTACGAATCCAGCTTTTTGGCAAAGCATTGTGGCCGTTTTGGGGAGCTCCCCACGCCAAAATGGGGCAACCTAAGGGGACTCCAGTCGGCCAGTTGGAGCCAAAGTAAAGTCTAGGTCTGTGTCCTGCTGCCCAACGGGGCTTTCTTCGCTGTGGGCGCCCCCTGGTGCTTCTCTAAGTTGTCCAATATTTCACATTGACAACAGTCTGCCACAAGGAAAAAAAGAAGGACAAAAAAAGCTTACAGCACCTGGTATTCCCAGGCGGTCTCTCATCCAAGTACTAACCAGGCCCGACCCTGCTTAGCTTCCGAGATCGGACGAGATCGGGCGTGTTCAGGGTGGTATGGCCGTAAGCGACAGTGAACTGCAGCCGGTAGGCCTTAAGGGGCCAGCAGAGGCCCTTGCTATCGTGTGTGCTTCTGTCATGGCCACTCATAAACACCGATTGCTCCTTCAGTCTGGTAAAATGAAAAAGCTTACAGCACCTGGTATTCCCAGGCGGTCTCCCATCCAAGTACTAACCAGGCCCGACCCTGCTTAGCTTCCGAGATCGGACGAGATCGGGCGTGTTCAGGGTGGTATGGCCGTAAGCGACAGTGAACCGCAGCCGGTAGGCCTTAATGGGCCAGCAGAGGCCCTTGCTATCGTGTGTGCTTCTGTCACGGCCACTCATAAACGACGATTGCTCCTTCAGTCTGGCAAAATGAAAAAGCTTAGAGCACCTGGTATTCCCAGGCGGTCTCCCATCCAAGTACTAACCAGGCCCGACCCTGCTTAGCTTCCGAGATCGGACGAGATCGGGCGTGTTCAGGGTGGTATGGCCGTAAGCAAGTAAGGCAGCAGCCGCTAGGCCTCATATGCCAGTGTCACGCTAACGCGGAGGGGACTGGCGGTTGTCAGACCGGATGAGAAAAGCATCAGCAGAGGCTGCGGTCATTCAGGCGGTCAGTTAAGGGGTTATTGCTTCTCGGCCTTTTGGCTAAGATCAAGTGTAGTATCTGTTCTTATCAGTTTAATATCTGATACGTCCCCTATACGGGGACTACATATTAAACGGAATTTTGGACTCGGGAGTTGAAACAGGGGCTTGCTCCGTTCACTCCACGCATCGACCCGGCATTGCAGTGCCGCTGGGAACGGTGCGCCTCCTTCTGCTTTGTCGAAAGAAACTCGCATACACAAGGGCACCTTATCGTTCTGAACGGCGTGCCCGGTGGTTTACGCCCCGCCCCCTAGGCCGTGCCCCCCATTTGTGTTAACCAACGCCCCCAAATTGGTTGGGGGTTGGGGCGACGGGAGGAGTAGACTAATTCCGGGGTACAGGTGAAAAATCTTCAAAGTGTGGGCTGCTGAAAAAAAAAAAAAACCTGCATGTGCCGTTTTTGCCCGGCTCTCCGCGGGGCCCCGGGGAGCCTTGTCACCCAGCCGGGGTGCCCGCCCACAACCCAGTCAAACTCACAACCCGGCTCTCCAGCCGAACCCGGGTACCCACTATTAAGCCACCCTCCCGGAACCTTTACCAATAGCTGCGGGCGCACCGAGGCCGGGGACCTGGTGGTACGAATCCAGCTTTTTGGCAAAGCATTTGGCCGTTTTGGGGAGCTCCCCACGCCAAAATGGGGCAACCTAAGGGGACTCCAGTCGGTCAGTTGGAGCCAAAGTAAAGTCTAGGTCTGTGTCCTGCTGCCCAACGGGGCTTTCTTCGCTGTGGGCGCCCCCTGGTGCTTCTCTAAGTTGTCCAATATTTCACATTGACAACAGTCTGCCACAAGGAAAAAAAGAAGGACAAAAAAAGCTTACAGCACCTGGTATTCCCAGGCAGTCTCCGATCCAAGTACTAACCAGGCCCGACCCTGCTTAGCTTCCGAGATCGGACGAGATCGGGCGTGTTCAGGGTGGTATGGCCGTAAGCGACAGTGAACCGCAGCCGGTAGGCCTTAATGGGCCAGCAGAGGCCCTTGCTATCGTGTGTGCTTCTGTCACGGCCACTCATAAACACCGATTGCTCCTTCAGTCTGGTAAAATGAAAAAGCTTACAGCACCTGGTATTCCCAGGCGGTCTCCCATCCAAGTACTAACCAGGCCCGACCCTGCTTAGCTTCCGAGATCGGACGAGATCGGGCGTGTTCAGGGTGGTATGGCCGTAAGCAAGTAAGGCAGCAGCCGCTAGGCCTCATATGCCAGTGTCACGCTAACGCGGAGGGGACTGGCGGGTGTCAGACCGGATGAGAAAAGCATCAGCAGAGGCTGCGGTCGTTCAGGCAGTCAGTTAAGGGGTTATCGCTTCTCGGCCTTTTGGCTAAGATCAAGAAATACTGAGGTCCAGCGTTGTACGAGACACAGTAAAACTTTTCTTTTGGATCATATTTGAAGTGGGAGCCTTTTTTGGCCAGGGTTTCTCTGTTCACAAGTGCAGAGAGCTGGTCAATATGGCTTCCACAGGTGGCAGTGCCGTTCCTAAGGCTGGATTACGGAATACGGCAAGATTTCGGTGGGTGGCACGGGAAGCACCCATGATGCAGAGGGAGGTCTTTGGAAGAGTCGTCCTGTTGGGTGCACTGAGGCTGAAAGTTGATCACGTGTTTTGCCTGCAGACGAATGCCCAGGAAAGGAGCTATGATGTGACCTTCTCGGCGACGGGTGTAATGGAGGATGTGATGAGAGCCTGCAGAGAGAGAGCTGGTGAGAGACCTTTTACAAGTTTTGAAATTTTGAGTCTGGACAGACCAAATTTCAGGATAATTACTCTCCATTTGTACAACCCATATGTGACAAAGGATGATATGGTGCGCTTCCTGTCGGCCTATGGTGAAGTATTCGCAAGCACAAGGAGGCTGATGGACTCTCTGGGTTTCTGGACCGGGAGGACTCAATTCCAGGTCCTCCTGAAAGAAGACCCGGAGGGGTATGAGGGACTGGCGCACCCTCCGGCATCGTTCAGCATTGGTGCCGATCGGGGCTTCTTGTTTTATTCAAGGCAGCCGCCCTTCTGCAGGAGATGCAGGAGGCAAGGTCACAATGAAGGCGCATGTGGCTTTGTGAGGTGCAGGGTCTGCACAGCCTATGGCCATGAGGAAGGGGACTGCCCGCACACAGGAACCTGCAACATCTGCAGAAAGGCAGGGCATTTTTACAAGAACTGTCCTGAGAAGAAGCAGTCCTATGCTGGCGCAGTGAGGCGAGCATCTGGAGGAGGAGAGGCTGGAACTTCCAGGGCTGGGAACGAAGAGGCGCCAATTCGTGGGGTCGAAGAGGAAGATCAGCAGGCAATTGAGGACGTTATGGCTGTTACAGAGAGTGACGTTTTCCACGTCTCTCAGGAGTACGTTTCACAAGTGAAGGACACTGCGAGCCCTGAAGAGACAATAACACTGAAGAAAGGGCTATCCAAGAAGGCGGTGAGGAGAATGAAGAAGGCCGTAATGGCAGTGGGAGGTAATGGGAAATTGGGTGAAAGGGAAAGGGGGGTTAAGAGGGGTAGCATTGAAGAAGGTGGAGGGGGTGTTCAAAAGGGGAGGAGAGAAGAGAGGGAGGCAACGGGAGGGGGGGTGGAGGGTCAGGGTACCCCTGTGATTAGTGAAGTTGTGGAGGGGGGCTCACAAGAAATAGAGAGTATAAGGTGTAATTTGGCCTTGGGTGATATTCTTGATGTGCCACTTTCCCCATTGCACACTCAGGTGGAGGAAGGTGGGGGGGTGGGGAGTAACAGGGGAGGGGATGACAAACGAATAGGGGATTGGAGTGCAGAGACTGATGCATGCTTTCCAGTAGGGGAGGGGGAGTTGGCTGAGGGTTTGCAAGGGGAGATGTCTGGGGTTTCTCCGGATTGTGTCATTGCAACATTGCCCCCTGAGCAAAGAACACATTTTTTTGGAAATGCGTCCATGTCCCCTGCAAGGCCAAAAGAGGGGGGTGGAGAGGGTTCTGGGGGTGTTTGATTTGATTGGTGTTTTTCATTTTTGATTTCATGATGGCTGGGTTTTTCTCTGTGGGGTCCTTCAATGTACGGGGTTTGAGAGATAAGGTTAAAAGAAGAGCAGTTTTTGATTTTTTGGACAATCAAAGATTATTGTGTTGTTTTTTGCAGGAGGTACATTTGAAGGACAGGGGGGATATTATTAGATTTAGTAGGGAATGGGGTCGGGGAGGGTCAGTCTGGAGTGTTGGGGGGGTTCACTCTTCTGGAGTGGGGATTTTGTTTGGGAGCTGGGAGGTGAGGGTGGAGGAAGAGTTTGTGGTTGTGCAAGGGAGGGTTGTGGGGGCAGACATTGAATACAGGGGATGTAAATTCAGAGTGTTTGGGGTTTACGGTTCGCAGGGGGTGGTAGAGAGGGGCGACATGTTTGAGGGGATGGTACCGTTTTTGACGACGAACAGAACTGTGATTGTGGGAGGGGATTTTAACTGTGAGCTGGGGGGAGGGGGGGACACAAGTGTTCGAAAATTGGAGAACCTAATGAGGATATACAAGTTAGTTGATGGGGGGAGGGTGGTTGTTCCTCGGATGGACAGTCCCACATGGCGTAACTCACAGGGGGTGTCCAGGAGGCTGGACTACGTCCTGTTTTCGGAATCCTTGGGCCTGTTGTCAGGCAGAGTCACCCCGGCCTTCTTCTCCGATCACGATGGGGTCACTTTCTGTGTACAGGCTGGCGAGTCGGTCTTTGGCCCGGGATACTGGAGGTTGAACTCCAGTGTCCTGGAACAGGATGAGTTCGTGGCCAGTTTTGCTGTCTTCTTCCGGGGCCTGGAAGGGATCAGGTCGCTTTGTCCGGCTGTGATAGAGTGGTGGGAAGTAGCCAAAGAGCGGATCAGAGAGTTTGCAGTTAGGTATTGTAGAAGGAAGGCGCGGGAGTCGAGAAGGGAGGTGCTTCGACTCCAACGCCTTCTCGAGCTTGAGTACGCTGTTGGAAACGACAGTGGCACTGTAGATCAGCGGGCTTGTGACTCCCTTAAAGCAGAGCTTAGGGAAGTCTATGAACGTAGGGCTCGTGGGTACTTGATGCGCACGCGTCACGACTTCCTGGAGAGGGACGAGACGTGCTCCGCAGCCTTTTTCAGCTCTGTACGGGCTAAAAGGGTCAAACATGTACTCACGGGGGTTAGAGATGAGTAGGGTAGAGTTGTGACGGGAGTAGATGAGATGGTGCGCGTCACCTCTCAACACTACCGATCCTTTTTTGTTGAAAGAGAGATAGATGTAGGGGGAGGGGAGGTGATGTTGGACGGTCTCACCCGGCGGGTGCCGCTTGACATAGCAGAAGCTATGGAGGCCCCGCTCACTCTCGAAGAGCTTGAGAGTGCCCTTCGAAGAATGGGAAGGCGGAAGGTGCCTGGCATCGATGGACTGCCGGCCGAGTTTTACCTCAAGTTTTGGGGGATGCTTGGGCCGGTGGTCTTAGAGGTGTTATCCGAAGTTCTCCGCACAGGGGTAATGGGAGGGTCTTTGGCCAAGGGGGTGATTTCCCTCTTATTTAAGAAGGGAGACGCCTCCGACCTTAGGAACTGGAGGCCATTGACCATGCTGTGTGTTGACTATAAACTGCTAGCAAAGGTCCTTGCGGACAGACTGGGCACAGCACTCCCTTATGTCGTCCATGAGGATCAGACATGCGGAGTGGCGGGGCGTTCCTTGAGGTGGAACCTCCTCCTCATAAGGGACGCCATCGCCTGGGTGGAAGACAGGCACTTGCCACTAATGGTGGTTGGTCTCGACCAGGCAAAGGCGTTTGATAGGGTTCACCTGGGCTTTTTGTTCCGTGTTTTGGATAGGCTAGGGTTTGGTAGGGTTTTTGTTGGGTGGCTGCGTACGTTGTACGCAGCAGCGGGGAGCACTGTTTCTGTTAATGGTCACCTTGGGGAGTTTTTCAGGTTGCACTCAGGGGTGAGACAGGGGTGTCCGCTCTCACCTCTTCTCTACATCCTTTATATGGAGCCCCTAGCTGAAGCCATTAGGGCTGACGCGGGTGTGGTAGGGATGCTGGTACCAGGCAGTGGAGGACTGAGGGTCAAGCTTTCTCAATATGCAGACGACACTACCCTGCTGCTTGAGAGCGACGCTTGCCTGATCCGATCCTTGGAGATTTTCCAGGAATTTGGCCGGGCATCGGGTGCAGAGTTAAATCTCGCCAAGTCCTCGGTCAAATTCTTTGGGCGCTGGAAAGGGAGGACGGATGTACCAGGGGGGCTGTCTCTCTGTGAAGGGCCCCTAAGGATATTGGGGGTCGACTTTGAGGCAGCCCAGAACGCCATGTCTAACTGGACTAGGCGTATGGCGAAAGTCCAGCGGAAGTTAGGTCTCTGGATGACAAGGACTTTGACCTTGATCGGGAAGGTCCTTGTTCTGAAGGTTGACATCTTGCCATCTCTCCTGTACTTGGCGTACGTCTACCCTTTGCCAGTCAGCATGCGTAGGCCTCTCATGAGGCTGGTTTTCAACTTCCTCTGGGGAGGAAGATACGAGTACGTGGCGAGGTCCCGCATGCTGGCTGGGATTGGGGAGGGAGGGAGAGATGTGCCGCACCTCCCGCTGAAGCTGGACTGCTTTTTTGTTTCGTTTTTACTTAGGGAACTGGCCGCTCCGGTGGTTCATCCATCGGGCTACTTCCTGCGGCTCTTTTTCACATACCCGGCGAGGCGCCTGATGGTCTGGAACAACTTGACCCCCCGGGTGGAGCAGTTACCGCCGCATTATCAACATGCGGCGAAGTGGCTACGGACTCATCCTGTAGCCTTAGATCCGGCCATTGGCCTGGAGCAGAGAGTGTTGTGGTCGGAGGTGAGGTCGGAGGTGGCAGAACGTCCCGTGGTCGGCATCCCCGCCACAGTGTGGTTGGGGGTGCAGCCACGGGGCCTGGACAACAGGCTCAAGGATTTCAACTGGATGGTGGTTCACCGCAGCCTGCCGGTGCGAGACAAGCTGTACCGGCATGGCATTGCGAGGTCTCCTGGATGCCCCCGGGCTGCATGTGCAGCCGATGAGACCGTGAGGCACGTCATGTGGGACTGTCCTTTCGCAAGGGTGGTGTGGGAGAAGGCTGGGCAGATAATAAGGAACATAGATAGAGGGCTGGTTTTGACTTGGGAGAGGGTGGAGAGGGGGCTGGTGGGGGTGGTAAGGAACAGGAAGTCCCGCTTCCTACTCTGGCTGACCATTAGCCTCCTTAAAAGGGGAATGTGGCAGGCTAGGATGGATTGGGTGGAACACAACAGGGATTGGGGGGCTGAAGGGGTGGTGAGGAAAGTAGTGGGAGACCTGGTTGGGAGGATGAAGTGGGACATGGAAAGACTGGGAAATGATGTTGCACTGGATAAGTGGAAGGGAGGTTTTGGGTTGCTGTAAGGGGTTTATGTGTTTGTTTCTGTATTATGAGTCAGATGAGTAAAAAAAAAAGAAAAAAAAAATGTGTATGTATATGTATATTGTTTAGTATCATGAGATTTGGTTGTATGTTTCAAGGATGGAAAGTGATGATACTGAAAGATGACAAGAATTTGTATGTTTGAAGTATTATAATAAAAAAAAAAAAAAAAAAAAAAAAAATCTGTTCTTATCAGTTTAATATCTGATACGTCCCCTATACGGGGACTACATATTAAACGGATTTTTGGACTCGGGAGTTGAAACAGGGGCTTGCTCCGTTCACTCCACGCATCGACCCGGCATTGCAGTGCCGCTGGGAACGGTGCGCCTCCTTCTGCTTTGTCGAAAGAAACTCGCATACACAAGGGCACCTTATCGTTCTGAACGGCGTGCCCGGTGGTTTACGCCCCGCCCCCTAGGCCGTGCCCCCCATTTGTGTTAACCAACGCCCCCAAAGTTGTTGGGGGTTGGGGCGACGGGAGGAGTAGACTAATTCCGGGGTACAGGTGAAAAATCTTCAAAGTGTGGGCTGCTGAAAAAAAAAAAAACCTGCATGTGCCGTTTTTGCCCGGCTCTCCGCGGGGCCCCGGGGAGCCTTGTCACCCAGCCGGGGTGCCCGCCCACAACCCAGTCAAACTCACAACCCGGCTCTCCAGCCGAACCCGGGTACCCACTATTAAGCCACCCTCCCGGAACCTTTACCAATAGCTGCGGGCGCACCGAGGCCGGGGACCTGGTGGTACGAATCCAGCTTTTTGGCAAAGCATTGTGGCCGTTTTGGGGAGCTCCCCACGCCAAAATGGGGCAACCTAAGGGGACTCCAGTCGGCCAGTTGGAGCCAAAGTAAAGTCTAGGTCTGTGTCCTGCTGCCCAACGGGGCTTTCTTCGCTGTGGGCGCCCCCTGGTGCTTCTCTAAGTTGTCCAATATTTCACATTGACAACAGTCTGCCACAAGGAAAAAAAGAAGGACAAAAAAAGCTTACAGCACCTGGTATTCCCAGGCGGTCTCCCATCCAAGTACTAACCAGGCCCGACCCTGCTTAGCTTCCGAGATCGGACGAGATCGGGCGTGTTCAGGGTGGTATGGCCGTAAGCGACAGTGAACTGCAGCCGGTAGGCCTTAAGGGGCCAGCAGAGGCCCTTGCTATCGTGTGTGCTTCTGTCACGGCCACTCATAAACACCGATTGCTCCTTCAGTCTGGTAAAATGAAAAAGCTTACAGCACCTGGTATTCCCAGGCGGTCTCCCATCCAAGTACTAACCAGGCCCGACCCTGCTTAGCTTCCGAGATCGGACGAGATCGGGCGTGTTCAGGGTGGTATGGCCGTAAGCGACAGTGAACCGCAGCCGGTAGGCCTTAATGGGCCAGCAGAGGCCCTTGCTATCGTGTGTGCTTCTGTCACGGCCACTCATAAACGACGATTGCTCCTTCAGTCTGGCAAAATGAAAAAGCTTACAGCACCTGGTATTCCCAGGCGGTCTCCCATCCAAGTACTAACCAGGCCCGACCCTGCTTAGCTTCCGAGATCGGACGAGATCGGGCGTGTTCAGGGTGGTATGGCCGTAAGCAAGTAAGGCAGCAGCCGCTAGGCCTCATATGCCAGTGTCACGCTAACGCGGAGGGGACTGGCGGTTGTCAGACCGGATGAGAAAAGCATCAGCAGAGGCTGCGGTCGTTCAGGCAGTCAGTTAAGGGGTTATCGCTTCTCGGCCTTTTGGCTAAGATCAAGAAATACTGAGGTCCAGCGTTGTACGAGACACAGTAAAACTTTTCTTTTGGATCATATTTGAAGTGGGAGCCTTTTTTGGCCAGGGTTTCTCTGTTCACAAGTGCAGAGAGCTGGTCAATATGGCTTCCACAGGTGGCAGTGCCGTTCCTAAGGCTGGATTACGGAATACGGCAAGATTTCGGTGGGTGGCACGGGAAGCACCCATGATGCAGAGGGAGGTCTTTGGAAGAGTCGTCCTGTTGGGTGCACTGAGGCTGAAAGTTGATCACGTGTTTTGCCTGCAGACGAATGCCCAGGAAAGGAGCTATGATGTGACCTTCTCGGCGACGGGTGTAATGGAGGATGTGATGAGAGCCTGCAGAGAGAGAGCTGGTGAGAGACCTTTTACAAGTTTTGAAATTTTGAGTCTGGACAGACCAAATTTCAGGATAATTACTCTCCATTTGTACAACCCATATGTGACAAAGGATGATATGGTGCGCTTCCTGTCGGCCTATGGTGAAGTATTCGCAAGCACAAGGAGGCTGATGGACTCTCTGGGTTTCTGGACCGGGAGGACTCAATTCCAGGTCCTCCTGAAAGAAGACCCGGAGGGGTATGAGGGACTGGCGCACCCTCCGGCATCGTTCAGCATTGGTGCCGATCGGGGCTTCTTGTTTTATTCAAGGCAGCCGCCCTTCTGCAGGAGATGCAGGAGGCAAGGTCACAATGAAGGCGCATGTGGCTTTGTGAGGTGCAGGGTCTGCACAGCCTATGGCCATGAGGAAGGGGACTGCCCGCACACAGGAACCTGCAACATCTGCAGAAAGGCAGGGCATTTTTACAAGAACTGTCCTGAGAAGAAGCAGTCCTATGCTGGCGCAGTGAGGCGAGCATCTGGAGGAGGAGAGGCTGGAACTTCCAGGGCTGGGAACGAAGAGGCGCCAATTCGTGGGGTCGAAGAGGAAGATCAGCAGGCAATTGAGGACGTTATGGCTGTTACAGAGAGTGACGTTTTCCACGTCTCTCAGGAGTACGTTTCACAAGTGAAGGACACTGCGAGCCCTGAAGAGACAATAACACTGAAGAAAGGGCTATCCAAGAAGGCGGTGAGGAGAATGAAGAAGGCCGTAATGGCAGTGGGAGGTAATGGGAAATTGGGTGAAAGGGAAAGGGGGGTTAAGAGGGGTAGCATTGAAGAAGGTGGAGGGGGTGTTCAAAAGGGGAGGAGAGAAGAGAGGGAGGCAACGGGAGGGGGGGTGGAGGGTCAGGGTACCCCTGTGATTAGTGAAGTTGTGGAGGGGGGCTCACAAGAAATAGAGAGTATAAGGTGTAATTTGGCCTTGGGTGATATTCTTGATGTGCCACTTTCCCCATTGCACACTCAGGTGGAGGAAGGTGGGGGGGTGGGGAGTAACAGGGGAGGGGATGACAAACGAATAGGGGATTGGAGTGCAGAGACTGATGCATGCTTTCCAGTAGGGGAGGGGGAGTTGGCTGAGGGTTTGCAAGGGGAGATGTCTGGGGTTTCTCCGGATTGTGTCATTGCAACATTGCCCCCTGAGCAAAGAACACATTTTTTTGGAAATGCGTCCATGTCCCCTGCAAGGCCAAAAGAGGGGGGTGGAGAGGGTTCTGGGGGTGTTTGATTTGATTGGTGTTTTTCATTTTTGATTTCATGATGGCTGGGTTTTTCTCTGTGGGGTCCTTCAATGTACGGGGTTTGAGAGATAAGGTTAAAAGAAGAGCAGTTTTTGATTTTTTGGACAATCAAAGATTATTGTGTTGTTTTTTGCAGGAGGTACATTTGAAGGACAGGGGGGATATTATTAGATTTAGTAGGGAATGGGGTCGGGGAGGGTCAGTCTGGAGTGTTGGGGGGGTTCACTCTTCTGGAGTGGGGATTTTGTTTGGGAGCTGGGAGGTGAGGGTGGAGGAAGAGTTTGTGGTTGTGCAAGGGAGGGTTGTGGGGGCAGACATTGAATACAGGGGATGTAAATTCAGAGTGTTTGGGGTTTACGGTTCGCAGGGGGTGGTAGAGAGGGGCGACATGTTTGAGGGGATGGTACCGTTTTTGACGACGAACAGAACTGTGATTGTGGGAGGGGATTTTAACTGTGAGCTGGGGGGAGGGGGGGACACAAGTGTTCGAAAATTGGAGAACCTAATGAGGATATACAAGTTAGTTGATGGGGGGAGGGTGGTTGTTCCTCGGATGGACAGTCCCACATGGCGTAACTCACAGGGGGTGTCCAGGAGGCTGGACTACGTCCTGTTTTCGGAATCCTTGGGCCTGTTGTCAGGCAGAGTCACCCCGGCCTTCTTCTCCGATCACGATGGGGTCACTTTCTGTGTACAGGCTGGCGAGTCGGTCTTTGGCCCGGGATACTGGAGGTTGAACTCCAGTGTCCTGGAACAGGATGAGTTCGTGGCCAGTTTTGCTGTCTTCTTCCGGGGCCTGGAAGGGATCAGGTCGCTTTGTCCGGCTGTGATAGAGTGGTGGGAAGTAGCCAAAGAGCGGATCAGAGAGTTTGCAGTTAGGTATTGTAGAAGGAAGGCGCGGGAGTCGAGAAGGGAGGTGCTTCGACTCCAACGCCTTCTCGAGCTTGAGTACGCTGTTGGAAACGACAGTGGCACTGTAGATCAGCGGGCTTGTGACTCCCTTAAAGCAGAGCTTAGGGAAGTCTATGAACGTAGGGCTCGTGGGTACTTGATGCGCACGCGTCACGACTTCCTGGAGAGGGACGAGACGTGCTCCGCAGCCTTTTTCAGCTCTGTACGGGCTAAAAGGGTCAAACATGTACTCACGGGGGTTAGAGATGAGTAGGGTAGAGTTGTGACGGGAGTAGATGAGATGGTGCGCGTCACCTCTCAACACTACCGATCCTTTTTTGTTGAAAGAGAGATAGATGTAGGGGGAGGGGAGGTGATGTTGGACGGTCTCACCCGGCGGGTGCCGCTTGACATAGCAGAAGCTATGGAGGCCCCGCTCACTCTCGAAGAGCTTGAGAGTGCCCTTCGAAGAATGGGAAGGCGGAAGGTGCCTGGCATCGATGGACTGCCGGCCGAGTTTTACCTCAAGTTTTGGGGGATGCTTGGGCCGGTGGTCTTAGAGGTGTTATCCGAAGTTCTCCGCACAGGGGTAATGGGAGGGTCTTTGGCCAAGGGGGTGATTTCCCTCTTATTTAAGAAGGGAGACGCCTCCGACCTTAGGAACTGGAGGCCATTGACCATGCTGTGTGTTGACTATAAACTGCTAGCAAAGGTCCTTGCGGACAGACTGGGCACAGCACTCCCTTATGTCGTCCATGAGGATCAGACATGCGGAGTGGCGGGGCGTTCCTTGAGGTGGAACCTCCTCCTCATAAGGGACGCCATCGCCTGGGTGGAAGACAGGCACTTGCCACTAATGGTGGTTGGTCTCGACCAGGCAAAGGCGTTTGATAGGGTTCACCTGGGCTTTTTGTTCCGTGTTTTGGATAGGCTAGGGTTTGGTAGGGTTTTTGTTGGGTGGCTGCGTACGTTGTACGCAGCAGCGGGGAGCACTGTTTCTGTTAATGGTCACCTTGGGGAGTTTTTCAGGTTGCACTCAGGGGTGAGACAGGGGTGTCCGCTCTCACCTCTTCTCTACATCCTTTATATGGAGCCCCTAGCTGAAGCCATTAGGCCCTTGCTATCGTGTGTGCTTCTGTCACGGCCACTCATAAACACCGATTGCTCCTTCAGTCTGGTAAAATGAAAAAGCTTACAGCACCTGGTATTCCCAGGCGGTCTCCCATCCAAGTACTAACCAGGCCCGACCCTGCTTAGCTTCCGAGATCGGACGAGATCGGGCGTGTTCAGGGTGGTATGGCCGTAAGCGACAGTGAACCGCAGCCGGTAGGCCTTAATGGGCCAGCAGAGGCCCTTGCTATCGTGTGTGCTTCTGTCACGGCCACTCATAAACGACGATTGCTCCTTCAGTCTGGCAAAATGAAAAAGCTTACAGCACCTGGTATTCCCAGGCGGTCTCCCATCCAAGTACTAACCAGGCCCGACCCTGCTTAGCTTCCGAGATCGGACGAGATCGGGCGTGTTCAGGGTGGTATGGCCGTAAGCAAGTAAGGCAGCAGCCGCTAGGCCTCATATGCCAGTGTCACGCTAACGCGGAGGGGACTGGCGGTTGTCAGACCGGATGAGAAAAGCATCAGCAGAGGCTGCGGTCGTTCAGGCAGTCAGTTAAGGGGTTATCGCTTCTCGGCCTTTTGGCTAAGATCAAGAAATACTGAGGTCCAGCGTTGTACGAGACACAGTAAAACTTTTCTTTTGGATCATATTTGAAGTGGGAGCCTTTTTTGGCCAGGGTTTCTCTGTTCACAAGTGCAGAGAGCTGGTCAATATGGCTTCCACAGGTGGCAGTGCCGTTCCTAAGGCTGGATTACGGAATACGGCAAGATTTCGGTGGGTGGCACGGGAAGCACCCATGATGCAGAGGGAGGTCTTTGGAAGAGTCGTCCTGTTGGGTGCACTGAGGCTGAAAGTTGATCACGTGTTTTGCCTGCAGACGAATGCCCAGGAAAGGAGCTATGATGTGACCTTATCGGCGACGGGTGTAATGGAGGATGTGATGAGAGCCTGCAGAGAGAGAGCTGGTGAGAGACCTTTTACAAGTTTTGAAATTTTGAGTCTGGACAGACCAAATTTCAGGATAATTACTCTCCATTTGTACAACCCATATGTGACAAAGGATGATATGGTGCGCTTCCTGTCGGCCTATGGTGAAGTATTCGCAAGCACAAGGAGGCTGATGGACTCTCTGGGTTTCTGGACCGGGAGGACTCAATTCCAGGTCCTCCTGAAAGAAGACCCGGAGGGGTATGAGGGACTGGCGCACCCTCCGGCATCGTTCAGCATTGGTGCCGATCGGGGCTTCTTGTTTTATTCAAGGCAGCCGCCCTTCTGCAGGAGATGCAGGAGGCAAGGTCACAATGAAGGCGCATGTGGCTTTGTGAGGTGCAGGGTCTGCACAGCCTATGGCCATGAGGAAGGGGACTGCCCGCACACAGGAACCTGCAACATCTGCAGAAAGGCAGGGCATTTTTACAAGAACTGTCCTGAGAAGAAGCAGTCCTATGCTGGCGCAGTGAGGCGAGCATCTGGAGGAGGAGAGGCTGGAACTTCCAGGGCTGGGAACGAAGAGGCGCCAATTCGTGGGGTCGAAGAGGAAGATCAGCAGGCAATTGAGGACGTTATGGCTGTTACAGAGAGTGACGTTTTCCACGTCTCTCAGGAGTACGTTTCACAAGTGAAGGACACTGCGAGCCCTGAAGAGACAATAACACTGAAGAAAGGGCTATCCAAGAAGGCGGTGAGGAGAATGAAGAAGGCCGTAATGGCAGTGGGAGGTAATGGGAAATTGGGTGAAAGGGAAAGGGGGGTTAAGAGGGGTAGCATTGAAGAAGGTGGAGGGGGTGTTCAAAAGGGGAGGAGAGAAGAGAGGGAGGCAACGGGAGGGGGGGTGGAGGGTCAGGGTACCCCTGTGATTAGTGAAGTTGTGGAGGGGGGCTCACAAGAAATAGAGAGTATAAGGTGTAATTTGGCCTTGGGTGATATTCTTGATGTGCCACTTTCCCCATTGCACACTCAGGTGGAGGAAGGTGGGGGGGTGGGGAGTAACAGGGGAGGGGATGACAAACGAATAGGGGATTGGAGTGCAGAGACTGATGCATGCTTTCCAGTAGGGGAGGGGGAGTTGGCTGAGGGTTTGCAAGGGGAGATGTCTGGGGTTTCTCCGGATTGTGTCATTGCAACATTGCCCCCTGAGCAAAGAACACATTTTTTTGGAAATGCGTCCATGTCCCCTGCAAGGCCAAAAGAGGGGGGTGGAGAGGGTTCTGGGGGTGTTTGATTTGATTGGTGTTTTTCATTTTTGATTTCATGATGGCTGGGTTTTTCTCTGTGGGGTCCTTCAATGTACGGGGTTTGAGAGATAAGGTTAAAAGAAGAGCAGTTTTTGATTTTTTGGACAATCAAAGATTATTGTGTTGTTTTTTGCAGGAGGTACATTTGAAGGACAGGGGGGATATTATTAGATTTAGTAGGGAATGGGGTCGGGGAGGGTCAGTCTGGAGTGTTGGGGGGGTTCACTCTTCTGGAGTGGGGATTTTGTTTGGGAGCTGGGAGGTGAGGGTGGAGGAAGAGTTTGTGGTTGTGCAAGGGAGGGTTGTGGGGGCAGACATTGAATACAGGGGATGTAAATTCAGAGTGTTTGGGGTTTACGGTTCGCAGGGGGTGGTAGAGAGGGGCGACATGTTTGAGGGGATGGTACCGTTTTTGACGACGAACAGAACTGTGATTGTGGGAGGGGATTTTAACTGTGAGCTGGGGGGAGGGGGGGACACAAGTGTTCGAAAATTGGAGAACCTAATGAGGATATACAAGTTAGTTGATGGGGGGAGGGTGGTTGTTCCTCGGATGGACAGTCCCACATGGCGTAACTCACAGGGGGTGTCCAGGAGGCTGGACTACGTCCTGTTTTCGGAATCCTTGGGCCTGTTGTCAGGCAGAGTCACCCCGGCCTTCTTCTCCGATCACGATGGGGTCACTTTCTGTGTACAGGCTGGCGAGTCGGTCTTTGGCCCGGGATACTGGAGGTTGAACTCCAGTGTCCTGGAACAGGATGAGTTCGTGGCCAGTTTTGCTGTCTTCTTCCGGGGCCTGGAAGGGATCAGGTCGCTTTGTCCGGCTGTGATAGAGTGGTGGGAAGTAGCCAAAGAGCGGATCAGAGAGTTTGCAGTTAGGTATTGTAGAAGGAAGGCGCGGGAGTCGAGAAGGGAGGTGCTTCGACTCCAACGCCTTCTCGAGCTTGAGTACGCTGTTGGAAACGACAGTGGCACTGTAGATCAGCGGGCTTGTGACTCCCTTAAAGCAGAGCTTAGGGAAGTCTATGAACGTAGGGCTCGTGGGTACTTGATGCGCACGCGTCACGACTTCCTGGAGAGGGACGAGACGTGCTCCGCAGCCTTTTTCAGCTCTGTACGGGCTAAAAGGGTCAAACATGTACTCACGGGGGTTAGAGATGAGTAGGGTAGAGTTGTGACGGGAGTAGATGAGATGGTGCGCGTCACCTCTCAACACTACCGATCCTTTTTTGTTGAAAGAGAGATAGATGTAGGGGGAGGGGAGGTGATGTTGGACGGTCTCACCCGGCGGGTGCCGCTTGACATAGCAGAAGCTATGGAGGCCCCGCTCACTCTCGAAGAGCTTGAGAGTGCCCTTCGAAGAATGGGAAGGCGGAAGGTGCCTGGCATCGATGGACTGCCGGCCGAGTTTTACCTCAAGTTTTGGGGGATGCTTGGGCCGGTGGTCTTAGAGGTGTTATCCGAAGTTCTCCGCACAGGGGTAATGGGAGGGTCTTTGGCCAAGGGGGTGATTTCCCTCTTATTTAAGAAGGGAGACGCCTCCGACCTTAGGAACTGGAGGCCATTGACCATGCTGTGTGTTGACTATAAACTGCTAGCAAAGGTCCTTGCGGACAGACTGGGCACAGCACTCCCTTATGTCGTCCATGAGGATCAGACATGCGGAGTGGCGGGGCGTTCCTTGAGGTGGAACCTCCTCCTCATAAGGGACGCCATCGCCTGGGTGGAAGACAGGCACTTGCCACTAATGGTGGTTGGTCTCGA
>NW_027664711.1:287500-292500 GCF_963921795.1 Nannobrachium achirus
TCCAGGTCCTCCTGAAAGAAGACCCGGAGGGGTATGAGGGACTGGCGCACCCTCCGGCATCGTTCAGCATTGGTGCCGATCGGGGCTTCTTGTTTTATTCAAGGCAGCCGCCCTTCTGCAGGAGATGCAGGAGGCAAGGTCACAATGAAGGCGCATGTGGCTTTGTGAGGTGCAGGGTCTGCACAGCCTATGGCCATGAGGAAGGGGACTGCCCGCACACAGGAACCTGCAACATCTGCAGAAAGGCAGGGCATTTTTACAAGAACTGTCCTGAGAAGAAGCAGTCCTATGCTGGCGCAGTGAGGCGAGCATCTGGAGGAGGAGAGGCTGGAACTTCCAGGGCTGGGAACGAAGAGGCGCCAATTCGTGGGGTCGAAGAGGAAGATCAGCAGGCAATTGAGGACGTTATGGCTGTTACAGAGAGTGACGTTTTCCACGTCTCTCAGGAGTACGTTTCACAAGTGAAGGACACTGCGAGCCCTGAAGAGACAATAACACTGAAGAAAGGGCTATCCAAGAAGGCGGTGAGGAGAATGAAGAAGGCCGTAATGGCAGTGGGAGGTAATGGGAAATTGGGTGAAAGGGAAAGGGGGGTTAAGAGGGGTAGCATTGAAGAAGGTGGAGGGGGTGTTCAAAAGGGGAGGAGAGAAGAGAGGGAGGCAACGGGAGGGGGGGTGGAGGGTCAGGGTACCCCTGTGATTAGTGAAGTTGTGGAGGGGGGCTCACAAGAAATAGAGAGTATAAGGTGTAATTTGGCCTTGGGTGATATTCTTGATGTGCGACTTTCCCCATTGCACACTCAGGTGGAGGAAGGTGGGGGGGTGGGGAGTAACAGGGGAGGGGATGACAAACGAATAGGGGATTGGAGTGCAGAGACTGATGCATGCTTTCCAGTAGGGGAGGGGGAGTTGGCTGAGGGTTTGCAAGGGGAGATGTCTGGGGTTTCTCCGGATTGTGTCATTGCAACATTGCCCCCTGAGCAAAGAACACATTTTTTTGGAAATGCGTCCATGTCCCCTGCAAGGCCAAAAGAGGGGGGTGGAGAGGGTTCTGGGGGTGTTTGATTTGATTGGTGTTTTTCATTTTTGATTTCATGATGGCTGGGTTTTTCTCTGTGGGGTCCTTCAATGTACGGGGTTTGAGAGATAAGGTTAAAAGAAGAGCAGTTTTTGATTTTTTGGACAATCAAAGATTATTGTGTTGTTTTTTGCAGGAGGTACATTTGAAGGACAGGGGGGATATTATTAGATTTAGTAGGGAATGGGGTCGGGGAGGGTCAGTCTGGAGTGTTGGGGGGGTTCACTCTTCTGGAGTGGGGATTTTGTTTGGGAGCTGGGAGGTGAGGGTGGAGGAAGAGTTTGTGGTTGTGCAAGGGAGGGTTGTGGGGGCAGACATTGAATACAGGGGATGTAAATTCAGAGTGTTTGGGGTTTACGGTTCGCAGGGGGTGGTAGAGAGGGGCGACATGTTTGAGGGGATGGTACCGTTTTTGACGACGAACAGAACTGTGATTGTGGGAGGGGATTTTAACTGTGAGCTGGGGGGAGGGGGGGACACAAGTGTTCGAAAATTGGAGAACCTAATGAGGATATACAAGATGGGGGGAGGGTGGTTGTTCCTCGGATGGACAGTCCCACATGGCGTAACTCACAGGGGGTGTCCAGGAGGCTGGACTACGTCCTGTTTTCGGAATCCTTGGGCCTGTTGTCAGGCAGAGTCACCCCGGCCTTCTTCTCCGATCACGATGGGGTCACTTTCTGTGTACAGGCTGGCGAGTCGGTCTTTGGCCCGGGATACTGGAGGTTGAACTCCAGTGTCCTGGAACAGGATGAGTTCGTGGCCAGTTTTGCTGTCTTCTTCCGGGGCCTGGAAGGGATCAGGTCGCTTTGTCCGGCTGTGATAGAGTGGTGGGAAGTAGCCAAAGAGCGGATCAGAGAGTTTGCAGTTAGGTATTGTAGAAGGAAGGCGCGGGAGTCGAGAAGGGAGGTGCTTCGACTCCAACGCCTTCTCGAGCTTGAGTACGCTGTTGGAAACGACAGTGGCACTGTAGATCAGCGGGCTTGTGACTCCCTTAAAGCAGAGCTTAGGGAAGTCTATGAACGTAGGGCTCGTGGGTACTTGATGCGCACGCGTCACGACTTCCTGGAGAGGGACGAGACGTGCTCCGCAGCCTTTTTCAGCTCTGTACGGGCTAAAAGGGTCAAACATGTACTCACGGGGGTTAGAGATGAGTAGGGTAGAGTTGTGACGGGAGTAGATGAGATGGTGCGCGTCACCTCTCAACACTACCGATCCTTTTTTGTTGAAAGAGAGATAGATGTAGGGGGAGGGGAGGTGATGTTGGACGGTCTCACCCGGCGGGTGCCGCTTGACATAGCAGAAGCTATGGAGGCCCCGCTCACTCTCGAAGAGCTTGAGAGTGCCCTTCGAAGAATGGGAAGGCGGAAGGTGCCTGGCATCGATGGACTGCCGGCCGAGTTTTACCTCAAGTTTTGGGGGATGCTTGGGCCGGTGGTCTTAGAGGTGTTATCCGAAGTTCTCCGCACAGGGGTAATGGGAGGGTCTTTGGCCAAGGGGGTGATTTCCCTCTTATTTAAGAAGGGAGACGCCTCCGACCTTAGGAACTGGAGGCCATTGACCATGCTGTGTGTTGACTATAAACTGCTAGCAAAGGTCCTTGCGGACAGACTGGGCACAGCACTCCCTTATGTCGTCCATGAGGATCAGACATGCGGAGTGGCGGGGCGTTCCTTGAGGTGGAACCTCCTCCTCATAAGGGACGCCATCGCCTGGGTGGAAGACAGGCACTTGCCACTAATGGTGGTTGGTCTCGACCAGGCAAAGGCGTTTGATAGGGTTCACCTGGGCTTTTTGTTCCGTGTTTTGGATAGGCTAGGGTTTGGTAGGGTTTTTGTTGGGTGGCTGCGTACGTTGTACGCAGCAGCGGGGAGCACTGTTTCTGTTAATGGTCACCTTGGGGAGTTTTTCAGGTTGCACTCAGGGGTGAGACAGGGGTGTCCGCTCTCACCTCTTCTCTACATCCTTTATATGGAGCCCCTAGCTGAAGCCATTAGGGCTGACGCGGGTGTGGTAGGGATGCTGGTACCAGGCAGTGGAGGACTGAGGGTCAAGCTTTCTCAATATGCAGACGACACTACCCTGCTGCTTGAGAGCGACGCTTGCCTGATCCGATCCTTGGAGATTTTCCAGGAATTTGGCCGGGCATCGGGTGCAGAGTTAAATCTCGCCAAGTCCTCGGTCAAATTCTTTGGGCGCTGGAAAGGGAGGACGGATGTACCAGGGGGGCTGTCTCTCTGTGAAGGGCCCCTAAGGATATTGGGGGTCGACTTTGAGGCAGCCCAGAACGCCATGTCTAACTGGACTAGGCGTATGGCGAAAGTCCAGCGGAAGTTAGGTCTCTGGATGACAAGGACTTTGACCTTGATCGGGAAGGTCCTTGTTCTGAAGGTTGACATCTTGCCATCTCTCCTGTACTTGGCGTACGTCTACCCTTTGCCAGTCAGCATGCGTAGGCCTCTCATGAGGCTGGTTTTCAACTTCCTCTGGGGAGGAAGATACGAGTACGTGGCGAGGTCCCGCATGCTGGCTGGGATTGGGGAGGGAGGGAGAGATGTGCCGCACCTCCCGCTGAAGCTGGACTGCTTTTTTGTTTCGTTTTTACTTAGGGAACTGGCCGCTCCGGTGGTTCATCCATCGGGCTACTTCCTGCGGCTCTTTTTCACATACCCGGCGAGGCGCCTGATGGTCTGGAACAACTTGACCCCCCGGGTGGAGCAGTTACCGCCGCATTATCAACATGCGGCGAAGTGGCTACGGACTCATCCTGTAGCCTTAGATCCGGCCATTGGCCTGGAGCAGAGAGTGTTGTGGTCGGAGGTGAGGTCGGAGGTGGCAGAACGTCCCGTGGTCGGCATCCCCGCCACAGTGTGGTTGGGGGTGCAGCCACGGGGCCTGGACAACAGGCTCAAGGATTTCAACTGGATGGTGGTTCACCGCAGCCTGCCGGTGCGAGACAAGCTGTACCGGCATGGCATTGCGAGGTCTCCTGGATGCCCCCGGGCTGCATGTGCAGCCGATGAGACCGTGAGGCACGTCATGTGGGACTGTCCTTTCGCAAGGGTGGTGTGGGAGAAGGCTGGGCAGATAATAAGGAACATAGATAGAGGGCTGGTTTTGACTTGGGAGAGGGTGGAGAGGGGGCTGGTGGGGGTGGTAAGGAACAGGAAGTCCCGCTTCCTACTCTGGCTGACCATTAGCCTCCTTAAAAGGGGAATGTGGCAGGCTAGGATGGATTGGGTGGAACACAACAGGGATTGGGGGGCTGAAGGGGTGGTGAGGAAAGTAGTGGGAGACCTGGTTGGGAGGATGAAGTGGGACATGGAAAGACTGGGAAATGATGTTGCACTGGATAAGTGGAAGGGAGGTTTTGGGTTGCTGTAAGGGGTTTATGTGTTTGTTTCTGTATTATGAGTCAGATGAGTAAAAAAAAAAGAAAAAAAAAATGTGTATGTATATGTATATTGTTTAGTATCATGAGATTTGGTTGTATGTTTCAAGGATGGAAAGTGATGATACTGAAAGATGACAAGAATTTGTATGTTTGAAGTATTATAATAAAAAAAAAAAAAAAAAAAAAAAAATCTGTTCTTATCAGTTTAATATCTGATACGTCCCCTATACGGGGACTACATATTAAACGGATTTTTGGACTCGGGAGTTGAAACAGGGGCTTGCTCCGTTCACTCCACGCATCGACCCGGCATTGCAGTGCCGCTGGGAACGGTGCGCCTCCTTCTGCTTTGTCGAAAGAAACTCGCATACACAAGGGCACCTTATCGTTCTGAACGGCGTGCCCGGTGGTTTACGCCCCGCCCCCTAGGCCGTGCCCCCCATTTGTGTTAACCAACGCCCCCAAAGTTGTTGGGGGTTGGGGCGACGGGAGGAGTAGACTAATTCCGGGGTACAGGTGAAAAATCTTC